>NW_026781448.1:0-165000 GCF_030144855.1 Hypanus sabinus | reverse complement strand
AGACGTGCCATGTTTACCTTGAATTAGCTTGCCCACAGAAGGCAAAGGGTGGTTATAGATGGTTTGTATTCTGCATGGGATATAGTGACCAGTTGTGATCCGCGGAGATCTGTTCGGGGATCTCTCCTTATTGCGATTTTTGTAAATGACCTGGAAGAGGAAGTAGAGGGGTGTGTTAGTACGTTTACTAATGACACAACAATTGGCAGTGTTGTGGCTAGTCTGGAGGGTGGTCAGAAATTACAGCGGGACATCGATATGGTGCAGAGCTGGGCTGAGAAGAGGTTGATGGAGTTCAACCCAGGTATGTATAAAGCGGTTCATTTCGGTACATCAAATTTGAGTACATAATATAATATTAATGATAAGACTCTTGGCAGTGAGAAATATCAGCGAGAAATTGGGATCCTTATCCATCCATAAGATTTTCAAAGATGCTGCGCAGGAAGTCAATGTGAAGAAATCGTATGGTCGGTGAGCTTTCATCAACCCTGGAATTGAGTCCGAGAACGTGGATGTACCGTTAAGGTTAAATAGGAACTTAGGTAGACCCCATTTCTTGTCATTTCACGCAGGAAGAATGTGGATCAATTAGAGTGCAAAGGAGATTCGTAAGGATATTGCCTGGATGGAAGCGTATTCCTGATGAAATATGTTGAGTGAACACGACCTGTTCTCCTTGGACCGACGGTTGATGAGAGAGATCCATTCGATGATGTAAGATATTCATCGTGTGGATGGCCAGAGGCTTTGTCCGTGGCGTGAAATGGCTAACACTAGGGGGCGTACTTTTAAGGTGTTTGGCAGTAGGTCCGGGGGCGGGGTGTGGGAGGATGTCAGGGTTAAGTTTATTCACACAGAGTTTGGTGGGTCCGTGCAATAGACTGCGGGCACAGTGATGGAGGCGGAATAATTAGGGACCTTTAAGGATCTTTTCGACAGGTAAGTATTTAGATAAAAAATGACGGGTATGCGGTAGGGAATTTTAGGCAGATTCCAGAACAGGTTACATGGATGGTACAACATTGTGGGCCGAAGGGTCTTTAATGTTCTGTAGATTTCTATGTGATATGTTCTATGTTGGGCACCCTTTTCATTATCCCACGATTGCATCGTTACTGCGGGGCCTGTGGCGACGGAGAGAAGAATTGGTGTTGCATCGCCTCCGGCTCGAGTACTCCGGTCCCCGCAACGAAAGCCGTGAATTCTTACTCCGGCTTTTAGGTGAATCAAGTCCTTCCAGAGGCGGCCGACCAGAGATGCTCACAGTTTTCCAGACGTGGTCTCAACAACATAGAATGGTACAGCAGGAAATCAGGCCCTGCTGCTCAATGTGCTTTTCTGAACCTATGGACATGCTCATTGTATGCCTTGTCAAATCAATCCTTTCAACCTGAGCTAGGTCTGCATAACTCCATTCTCCACACATTCATCTGGTATCTAATAACCTCTGTCACATCTGCATCCTCCAACGCCACTTGCATTCATTCACTGTGCCCACCACGATGAGTATACAAATCAAAACTTGTAACAATCTCTTCTCCCTCCTGCCTTCTGGGTAAATGCTCCAAAGCATTCGGGCTCTCACGACTAGACTATGTAACAGTTTCTTCCCCCAAGTTATCAGACTCCTCAATGCCCAGAGCCTGGACTGACACCTTACTGCCCTATTGTCCTGTTTATTATTTATTGTAATGCCTGCACTTTTTTTGATCACTTTATGCAGTCCTGGGTAGGTGTGTAGTCTAGTGTAGCTTTCTCTGCGTTGTTTTTTTTTACGTAGTTCAGTCTAGTTTTTGTGCTGTGTCTTGTAACACCATGGTCCTGAAAAACGCTGTCTTTTTTTTACTGCATACTGTACCATCAGTTATGGTCGAAATGACAATAAAGGTGACTTGACTTGACTTGACTTGAACGCACATCTTCTCTGAACATTCTGAGTCAGGTTTAACATCACTATCTGACTAAAGTGTGTCTTTACAGCAGCAGTGTCGGGAAAATATACAGAACATCCACGAAGTTACACACTGCAGAAACAGTGCAAGAAGGAAATATTGAGTTACTGTTCTTCCTTTCTAATGAACTATATGCCCTCTGGCCTTTTAAAGGTCCTCCTCAGAGAACGAAATGCCGACTGTCCACACTGCTTGTGCCCACGTTACCAAGGATGAACTGCTCTGATGGGCAGAAGGGTGCAGAGTTGCCCATGTCTCCCGCTTGGGAGAATCACAAACCGTTACTGTTACCACGCTGCTCATGAGAGAGAATGAGAGAGACACACAGATAAGAGGAAAACAAATTGAATCATCTGCTGCTGATAAGAGGGAGGAGAGAAGCCATTGATTTACTGTTATGTCTTTTGGAGAGGGCTGTTTACTTGGTCCTATTTTGTTCATTAAAATTCCTCAGTGGACAGCTGGAGTGGGCTGGTTTGATGCACTAAGCCTTTCAAAACTGATTGACACCTGAGACCCCGTGAGTAGGAACAAAAGTGAGTTCTGGGGAGACACCCCTCAGATACACCAGGAGACACACTAGTGAGCACTGCTTAAATGTTGGAACCCACAAAAAAAGTGAGGGGCATCGGAGACCGAACGAAGAATCGGTCAATTTTAACAAACAGTGTGAATCGGTCAATTTTAACAAACAGTGTTTATAGCGAGGCCGGTGGGGGCTTGGTTGTGTGTCCACCCTTGCCTAGGTGACGAGTACACCATTGAAGAACGGTCTAGCTAAAGGACAGAGGGGTCATACCTGAATGGCCGCAACAACATATCGACGGATCCAGAAAATAAAAGGTTTGATTGACTGTAGCTCAACCTTTTGATCGCTATCTCTCTCTCTCTCTCTCTCTCTCTCTCTCTCTCTCTCTCTCTCTCTCTCTCTCTCGCTCTCTCTCTCTCTCTCTCTCTCTCTCTCTCTCTCTCTCTCTCTCTCTCTCTCTCTCTCTCTCTCTCTCTCTCCCTCTCTGTCTGTCTCTCTCTCTCTCTCTCTCTCTCTCGCACTCTCTCTCTCTCTCTCTCGATCTTTCCCTCCAACGGTTACAACTAAAGAACCAACAACTACCTCAGCCTTCATGAACTGAACTGAAATTTATACTTTCCCATGTTAATGAATTATCCCTAGACAACGATAGAGCTTGATTATTATTATACCCACACTTTTAGGTATAGTATTGCTAACGTGGATTATCTGTATATTTGCATTGTTGATATTGATTTGTATATTTGACTAATAAACACTGTTTTGAAAATCGTAACAGACTCCAACGGATACTTGTATCTTTGCTGGTAAGACTCCCGGTGGTCGATAATCAGGAGTTCATACCTCTCTTATTCCTCAGTTCCACCTCGAAAAACTCGCCTCAGCCTAAACTACATATACATTAGAACAACCAAAACAGTGGTAAACTGGGAGGGTGAGATAACAGACTTGCCCCTCCTGCTAAATAATCTTACAAATGGCTAAACCATCATGTTTACAGCCGTTGCCCCCTACCCTGAGCTCATCTGCCTTTCGTGCAATACTTCCTACATTGAATCGGAGGCAGCTCAGAACATGAGTCTCAACGGGCTCAGCCTTGTTGCTTCCTGACTTTGTCTGAGGTCTTAACAACATCTTCCAACAATGATTCCACTATCTGTACAATCATTCTGGTTATCATCCCCCTGCAACTCGATCTTAAACAACACAACGACACTTTTTTTTTTAATGGCAAACATTCGTGCTGGGATATTAGGTTCACTCCGGTTCATTTGTAAATTGACAGGTTGCCAGATGGCGGAGGAAATGAAGGAGCTTCACAACGAGGGGCGGTGTGGTGCGGCCTCCGGGCAGGGCTCTGTGCTGTCTCCCAGCGTTCGCTTGGCAAGCTCGGTTGTTGTAGTTTGTAGATTTCGGTGGTTTTTAATGCGCCTGGAACCTGAAACTGTTTATATATGTAAATGCATGCTTGTGCGGCCGTGTACATAAAGCGCTAAAGTATTTCATATATGCTTCTAATCTTTCTATTTTATACATATTATATGTGCTGTGTGCCTCGTGTGACAGTTGGTATTTTGTTCAGGAGCTTGGCCCTGGCGGTAATGTGTGCTGAAATTGCAATTAAGCTTAAAATGAATTGAATTGAAATGAAATGAAACCGTCTCAACTATAGACGGCGCACCTTCCGAGGAAGAGATCCCAGTGATTCACATATCTGAACACCTCGTTCCAATCCTAACATTTTAGCCACATTTTAAGCTGAATGTACTTTCTAATTTTGGGCACACCTGCACATACACAAGTTCGTGGATCTGGCTCCCTTACGATAACGCCAGCATTCCATCGAGGAATCTCGTTCTCGTCCACAATAGTTTTTATTTCGACTCCCCCAACAATGACAACCCTATCAATACAGCTCACCATATCTCAGTCTATTCATTTCTAAGACACAGAACCACAGTCAGTGCCAGACACCTGACCGGTGAGACATTCCCCGGCTTGGTAATTTGCACCTATCTCCTCCCATCCAGAAGTATCCAGAGTGGTCTACCTGTTATTGAGCGGGTTGGCCAGAAGAGGTCTCTGCACTGACTCTGGCTTTTAACACCTTTCACCTTCCTGGCTCTCACGCAGTTTCCTGTATCCTACACATCAGGTGCAAATACATCTCTGTATGTCTTCCCTATCACCCCCTCGGCTTTCCGAATGATCCCGATTTCATCTAGTTTCAGATCCAACTCTGTAACACAGTGTGTTAGAAGGCGCATCTGGATAGCCTTCCTACAAGTGAAGTAGTCAGGAGCTCTTGAGGACTCCCTGCCTTCCCACATCTCGCAAAGGAGTATTCAACTGTCCGGCCAGACATTGCTACTGCTCTGACCTTGCGAATATAAAGAAAGAAACAATAATTAAACAGTAAACAAATCCACCAACAGTTCTGTGTCTTCTCTCACCCAAGCTTCCTCCTTGAAGAGTCAAAGATAGAAAATGTCTTATTTCCGCTCAAAACCAATTTCCCGCTGCTCTATCCCTCTATTCTGGCTCATCACTCACACAAACACACACACACACACACACACACACACACGCACACACACACGGTGAAAATCTCTCCACACCATACAATTCAACACGTCCAGGTTCAGACACAGACTGGATCTCCATCCACACCGTCTCATCATACACTTCCGGGGTCAGACACAGTGAAGCTTCCCTCCACACTCACTCCCGGGGACAGGCACAGAGTGAAACTCCCTCCACACAGTTGCATCACACTCTCCTGAATTTAGACACACACTGGGTGACGCTTTCTCCGGACCGTCCTAGCGCACACAACCGGGTTCAGGCACAAATTGAAGCTCACTGCCCCGGGTCCCTTCAGAAACTACGATGTTCCGAAGCTTCCCTCTCACCAATCCCCAAAACTCTGCCGATCCTGAAGTCTTGAATTTTGTGCCGGCTCGTAGAATGTGTATGTGTTTCTGTTCCGGAAGTGTGCAGGGAACAGGATGGAATTGGAAGAAGGGTTGGTTTTGTCGGGAGCACGGATATGGTGGTGAGATAGCGGTCACTGGGATGAATTGTTATCGATCCAAACGATCGGCCTGTTCACACAGCAAATTGCAGAGGCTCAGAAGCGAGAGATCGATATCTGGAGGAAGGGGGCTGGATGGAGAAACAACAAAGGTTACTTCTCCCCCTTACTCCCCAAATATCCATATAAACTGAGAGAGAGGGAAACGGGTCGAGCAGGAAGAGGATTAATGGAATCGTGGTGGACCTGCTGGGGATGGAGCGCGTCAGGGAGACGGGGAGAGGATTTGGGGAAGGAGGAGATAATGGAGGCGGCACGGAGTGTAGGGGATGGAGGGGTGATTTAGACAGGGTTTGTAGAAGTAGATGGCGGTGGGGTAAACGGGGAGGGCTGTAGGGGATGTCATGGATGACGGTGACGGGGATGGTCGGCTGGGAAGGAGGTTTGACAACGAACAGGAGACTGAAAACTCAATGAACCAGGTATACCTTCTTCCCCCCCTCCGCCAGAATATTATTGAACGCATCAGCACCACCTCCACATTTTTGCGGCATTTATTAGCTTTTTGCATTTGACATTAATTTTACATATTTGCGCGCTACTGATCCTTCGAAATAACAAATCTCAGGTGGTCTAAGTCACAGATAATAAAACAGACCGTGAATCCGGTAGAAAAGTTGCGATACAGGTGGACAGGACATTTGTCACGCTGGCCTTCATCAGTCAGGACACTGAGTCCGGGAGTCGGAGGTCACGTTGCAGTTGAAGATGACGTCGGTTTGGCCGCACTTGGAGTATGGAGTTCAGTTCTGCTTGCCTTGCTCCAAGAAAAATCTCAACGAACTGGAAAGATTGCAGAGGGAGATTTCCAAGGATGCTGCCGGGACAGGGGGGACTCAGTAATGGAGCGAGGATGGGAATTCTGAGACTTCTTTCAGTGACCTCATAGAGGTGTATAAAACTACAAGCGGCACGGCTAAGGCGAATGCATGCACTCTATTTCCCCAGGGCGCGGGTACGAGAACATTGACGAATATGATTACGGTGAGAGTAGCTGAAGACAGAAGCGGGAGAGCGAGTGGTGTAGAGTCAAGGGAACAAGAGGAATGCGGAGAGTGAGTAGAGGGGGAATAGAGAATCGAGGGAGAGACCGGGATAGAAGCGGGACGAGTTGGGAGGAAGGGAGGCGAGAGTCGTGGTGGGGGGGGGGTAGAAAAATGCAAATGAAATGGAGGAGCCGAGAGTGGAGAGGGATGAGAGAGAGAGTTTATCGGGACGAGGGTAAAGAGAGGGTGAGATGGAAAGATTGCGATAGAGGGAAAGAGGAAAACAGGGTAAGGGTAAGGGGCAGAGCGGATGGGTTAATGTGAGTCAGAGAAGGAAATGGGTTAGAAAGAGCGCGTTATCATTTGATTCAAGTCGGACCCACTGCCTGTTGACAGAGAATCTGGATCTGGTCAGAAATCCCTGAGCATAAATGTGCAGAATTCTCACAGATGAAGCGCTGACGAAACTCAGTGCAAATCTCAAACTCGCCGAACCATTCACATGTACCGCATTCGAAGCCTCCAGCTTTCATCTGGTACACGACATTCGTGGCCATTTTCCTATCAGGGAGGGGCAAAGAATTTCAATGCACCTCCAGCTGGCAGCTGTGTGTCAATCCCCTACATCCCAGACGCCTTCCCTCACCATTGGCCTGTGGCACCCCAAAATCTCCCACATCCCCTCTTACAGTAACCGGAATACTCAAACTGACCCACTCTCTCTCTCTCTCTCTCTCTCTGCAGCCCTGCGTCAGACCCCAAAGTAATCCCTTCCCTCACTACCTCCCCACAGATCGGTTTCAGTGACCAGAATAATAACAGTACCCAACATTCTCCTCACAGCTCCGTGTCAGGCCTCAAAATATTCCTATAGCGCCAGTGTCCCCCAAAGCCCCATGTCAGTCCTCAAAATGTTCCCACGTCCTTAATGTCTCCCCACAGAACTGTGTTATCTGTCTAAGTACTCACACTCACCACTTCCACCCCACCGATCAGAGTCAGTCCAAAGTACACCCACTGGCTGACTCTCTCCCCACAGCACCCGAAGTCACCGAAATAATCCCACTGCTCAACCCTCTTCTTAGAGACCTGTGTCAATCATCAAAACATCTTCCACGTCCCATGCACTCCACGGACGTGACTTTGTGCCCAGAGTACTCCCACTGAATCATTCTCTCCCCACAGATCTGTGTCTGAACCCAAAGTACACCCCTCCCTCATCTCTCCCCACGGACATGTGACAGACCCCAACATACTGCCACTCCTTCACACTCTCAAACAACGTTGGTCAGTTCCCAAAAGAGCACCATAGTCCGCAAACGTTCCCGCAGCCTGTGCCAGACCGCAAACTAAACCCACCGCCCACTCGACTCTCGCAACCTGTATCAATCTCACGACTCATTTTATTCTCAGGAACATGCAAGAGCCCAAATCTCACCCATCTTTGCATTTTCCAATCCAGAATGCACTGCCTTGGTCCTGGACAAATTTGTTAACAAAATTCTGTGAAATTAAAGTAGTATCATGAATGATTGAATTTCAGGTGTGTCACTTTATGCCTGACCCAGGGAGAGTGTGAAGGGCTAGTGCAGAAGGAGTTATATCTGTATCTCACTCCAGGAGAATGAGATGGCAAGATGCATGAAGCCTTACTCAGTCTGACCCCGGGAACATGTGATGGGACGGTGTGGAGGAAGATTCACTCTGTGCCTGACCCCGGGAATGTATGATAAGACGGTGTGGAGAGATCTTCACTCTGTGTCTGACCCCAGGAATGTGTGATGGGACGGTGTGGAGGGATATTCACTCTGTGTCTGACCCCGGGACTGTGTGGTAGGACGATATGGAGGGAGATTCACACTGTGCCTGACCCCGGGAGTGAGTGATTGGGACGGTGTGGAGGGAGATTCATTCTGTGTCTGACCACGGGAGTGTGTAATGGGACAGTGAGGAGGGAGATTCACTCTGTGCCTGACCCCGGGAATGTGTGATGGGACGTTGTGGAGTGAGATTCACTCTGTGTCTGACACCGGGAATGTGTGATGGGACGATGTGGAGGGAGATTCACTCTGTGTCTGACCCCGGGAGTGTTTCATGGGACGGTGTGGAGGGAGATTCACGCTGCGTCTGACCCCGGGACTGTGTGGTAGGACGATGTGGAGGGAGATTCACACTGTGCCTGACCCCGGGAGTGAGTGATTGGGACGGAGTGGAGGGAGATTCATTCTGTGTCTGACCACGGGAGTGTGTAATGGGACAGTGAGGAGGGAGATTCACTCTGTGCCTGACCCCGGGAATGTGTGATGGGACGGTGTGGAGGGAGATTCACTCTGTGTCTGACACCGGGAATGTGTGATGGGACGGTGTGGAGGGAGATTCACTCTGCGTCTGACCCCGGGACTGTGTGGTAGGGCGATGTGGAGGGAGATTCACACTGTGCCTGACCCCTGGAGTGAGTGATTGGGACGGTGTGGAGGGAGATTCATTCTGTGTCTGACCACGGGAGTGTGTAATGGGACAGTGAGGAGGGAGATTCACTCTGTGCCTGACCCCGGGAATGTGTGATGGGACGGTGTGGAGGGAGATTCACTCTGTGTCTGACACCGGGAGTGTTTGATGGGACGGTGTGGAGGGAGATTCACTCTGTGTCTGACCCCGGGACTGTGTGGTAGGACGATGTGGAGGGAGATTCACACTGTGCCTGACCCCGGGAGTGTGTGATGGGACCGTGTGGAGGGAGCTTCACTCTGTGTCTGACCCCGGGACTGTGTGGTAGGACGATGTGGAGGGAGATTCACACTGTGCCTGACCCCGGGAGTGTGTGATGGGACGGTGTGGAGGGAGCTTCACTCTGTGCATGATCCCGGGAGTAGTGTGTGATGGGAGACTGTGAAACAAGATTCACATATACACACACACAGACACACACACACACACACACACACACACACACACACACACACACAAACACACACACACACACAGACACACACACACACACACACATACACACACACACACACACACACACACACACACACACACACACACACACACACACACATATATATATACCTTCCGTCGATCAGAAACATACCTCTTCCTGTGTTGAATTTATTTCAAGAAGAATTGATTTTGAGTTACAACAATGCTGCTTCGCCTCACCGTAGAGAATTGCAAACGGGGATAGAAAATAAAGCCGGTCTTCATTTCTGATCCAGTCCTTGGAACAAGCATGGTCTGGAATTCAGAAACAAGCAACAGTGATTCTCCCTCCGTCCGTCCCGGAGTCAGGCATTGAATCGGTATCCCTCCTCACTTACCCATCACACACTCACCGGTTCAGAGACAGAGTGAAGCTTCTCCACACCGTCCCATCACACACTCCCGGGGTCAGACACAGAGTGAATCTGTCTCCGCGTGGACCCATCACACTCTCCCGGGGTCAGACACAGAGTGAATCTCCCTCCACACCGTCCTATCACACACTCCCGGGGTCAGTCACAGGGTGAATCTCCCTCCACACCGTCCCATCACACACTCCCGGGGTCAGACACAGAGTGAATCTCCCTCCACACCGTCCCATCACACACTCCCGGGGTCAGACACAGAGTGAATCTCCCTCCACACCGTCCCATCACACACTCCCGGGGTCAGACACAGAGTGAATCTCCCTCCGCACCGTCCCATCACACACTCCCGGGGTCAGACACAGAGTGAATCTCCCTCCGCACCGTCCCATCACACACTCCCGTGGTCAGACACAGAGTGAATCTCCCTCCACACCGTCCCATCACAGACACCCAGGGTCAGACACAGGGTGAATCTGTCTCCGCGTGGACCCATCACACTCTCCCAGGGATAGGCACAGAGTGAATCTCCCTCCACACCGTCCCATCAAACACTCCTGGGGTCAGACACAGAGTGAATCTGTCTCCGCGTGGACCCATCACACACTCCCGGGGTCAGACACAGAGTGAAGCTTCTCCTCACCGTCCCATCACACACTCCGGGGTCAGACAGAGAGTGAATCTCCCTCCACACCGTCCCATCACACACTCCCGCGATCAGGTACAGAATGACGTTTCCTCCACACCGTCACATCACACACTCCCGAGGTCAGACACAGAGTGAATCTCCCTCCACCTCGTCCCATCACAGACACCCGGGGTCAGACACAGGGTGAATCTTCCTCCACGCAGCCCCATCATACGCTCCCGCGATCAGGTACAGAATGAAGTTTCCTCCACACCGTCCAATCTCACATTCCAGGGGTCAGAAACAAAGTGATCCTCCATCCAAACGGTCCCATCACGCACTCCTGTGGTCAAACACAGAGTGAATCTTCCTCCTCCCTGTCCCATCGCACAGTCCTGTGGTCAAACACAGAGTGAATCTTCCTCCTCCCTGTCCCATCGCACACTCCCGGGGTCAGACACAAAGAAAAGTTCATTGGACAGCATCCGAAAACACGATCCTGGTGTCAGAGAGGGAATGAATCTCCCACTGCACCGTCTGATCTCACAGTGCCGTGGTTAGACAGAGATTGAGGCTACCTCCCCACCGTCCCGGCACACACTGCCGAGGTGAGGTACAGAGTGAAGCTTTCTCCAAACTGTCCCATCGCACATTCTCTGGGTCAGACACAGAGTGAACCTCCTTCCACACTGTCCCATAGCTCTGGGGTCAACCTCGGTCTGAAGCTTTCACTCCACCACACTATCACACCCTCCTTTGGTCAATCATGGAGTGAAGCTCCCTGCACACTCTCCCATCACACAGTACTGCGGACAAACACAGAGTGAACCAACCTCTACACTACCTCTATAAACCCTCCCGTGATCAGATAGGAAATGAGACAGTCTCTGCACCATCCCGCCGCATACTCCCGTGGTCAGTCAGAGTATAATGCGCCTTCTAGCCAGTGACGTCACACAGTACAGGGGTCAGAGAACGAGGGAAGCTCCCTCCGAACCGTCCAATCAAACAACGCTGGTTTCAGATATGGGGCGGCATTCCGTCCAGGCACGCGTCACCGTTACTTGTGTAAGACACAATCATGACCACGGCACATCCCATCCCAAAAGCACTCACCCCCCACCGCCCAGCCAGACCTTCCCATCACACGCACGCACTGTCAAACACAGAGTCCCATCACAAACACACGGGGTGAGGGGGTGAGACACAGACTTAAACTCCCTGCACACCGTCCGGTCACACACTCACAATCAGACGGAGAATGAATCTCTCTCTCCATGCCCCATCACACACTCCACCGGTCAGACAGAAGGAGAAGCTGCCACCAAATGGTCCCATCGCAAACACCCTAGTCTAACACAGCGTGAATCTTCTTCCTCCCATCTTATCACACAATTCTTGGCGTGTCAGAGAGTGAAGCTCCCTCTGAACCGTTCAATCACACCCCACAGTGTTCACACAGAAGGCGAAGTTCCGTCCACATTCTCCAATGGCGCACTCCACAACATCGAATCACACAATCCATTGTCACACAGAATAAACGTCTCTCAATAACGTCCCATCACACACTCCCGATATCAGACACAGACTGAAGCTGTCTCTCCACGAACCCATCACACACTCCGGGATTCAGATTGAAACTCTCTTTCCAAGGTGCCATGACACACTTCAGGGGTCAGACATGTGGTGAATCTCTCTGTGCACTGTCCCATCACACAATCCCGCTGTCAGACACAGAGTGAAGCTGGATCCACACAGTAGTGAAGATGCAACTTGTTCCACGCAGCCCCATCACACATCACTGGGTCAAACACAGAGTGACGCATCGTCTCTCCATGCCTGCCCTGTGATGAGGAGAGGGTGAAAGAGGGGGATGATGCCTCACCTCTTCTGCTGGTCAACAATTCACAGATTTGAGCCTTGGTTTCGTTGACAGATCTGTACTTCGTTTCCATCTCAGTGAACTGCTGACGGAGATCGCTGTGCATTCGTTTAAAAGACGGACGAATCTGTGATACTGAGAGAGATGGTGAAGGATGTTTAGCGTTTACAGAGAAACGGGAGTCAGCGTCACGCTACCGAACGGGTCACAGAGAGTGTTGAGTCAGTGTCACGGTGAAGCGTGTCACAGTGAAGGATGTGCCGGTGTCACAGTGAGAGGCGTCATCGGAAACATGAGGGGCGTGTCTGTGTATCTCTGAGGGGTTATCAATGCCCTGGTGAAGGTTTTGTTGTTGTTACAATGTGGTCTGTGTCGGTATCGTGGTGATGATCAATTCACAGTCACAGCGCGGGGCATGCTCGTGTTGCTGTGATGGAGGTGTCTCTCGACATCACGGAGAGGGAAATGTCAAAGTGAGGAGTCTGTTCGTGTCACGGTGGGTGGAGTATCTGTGTAACGTGTGGATGCTGCTCTCATTGAGAATGGTGTCTGTGTCACCGTGGGAGGCATGTCATGGCCACGGTGTGTGTTCGGTTGCCACGCTGAAGTGTGTGTCGGTATGATGGATAAAACTTTGTCGGCGCCGTTGTGAATTTAGATGTCGGTATCACAGTAAGGGTTTTGTCTGTGTCAGGGTTAGGTGTGGGTATTTGCTTCGGGGTGAGGGGTGTTACAGTGACGTGTAAGTCTTTGTCACGGTGCGGAGCTGGACGGGTCACGTTGAGGAGCCTGTAGGTGTCAGTGGTGTCTCAGTGTCACAGTGACGGGCGTGTCGGTGTTACTGTGAGGTGTGTTTCGGAGTCTCCTTGTGACAGGTTCTCTGGGGTCATACGGGTGGGAAATCTCACATATCTTACATTCAAAGTTTGAGTTTAACTCTTGGACTGGTATTCGACATTGGCGTTGGTTCCTGTTCATCTCCTGATTTTCTGCCCAAAGGAGTTTGTAGTTTCGTTCAGGAGAGATCTGAGATGGTGAAGGATGTTTGGCGTTTATAGTGTGTCAGTGTCACGGTGAGGGTGTAACAGTGAGGTGTGTGCTGTTGGCACAGTGAGGGGCGTCGGCGCCACAGTGCGATACGTGTCTGGGACATGCTGAGGGGTATATTATGTTACCAGCGAGGTTTTTGTTGGTGACACGATGGGAGCTGCGTCAGTATCGCGGTGATAGTTGATTCCGTGTCACACCGAGTCGGTGTTTCAGTGAGAGACGTCTAGCTGTCATTGTGATAGGTGTTTCTGGTTCAATGTGAGAAATGCACCGGGTCATATCGCGGTGTTTCTCTATGTCACGGTGAGAGATATGTCGGAGTCACAGTGCGAGGTGTGACGGTGTTGCAAAGAGAGACTCGTCGGTGTCATAATGTCCGGTGTATTGGTGTGACAGTGGACAAAATGCCGATGTCACGGTGAGGGGCGTGTCTGTCTCACGAGGAAGGACCTGTTGTTGTCACGGTGGATGTGTCGGTGTCACGGTAAGTGTAGTGTTATTGACACGGTGCAGACTGAGTGGGTGACGCTCTGAGGGCTTGTCGGTGTCACGGTGAGGAAGGTGTCATTGTGACGGTGAGTGTTACGTCGGTGTTTCGGTGAAGTGGCAGTTACTGTCATAATAAGAGATAAGTCGTCTTAAAATTGATGGACATGTCTGTGTCACAGTTAGGGATGTTTCTACGTCACAGTGCGGGACGTGTCAATGTTACAGTGACTCGGTATTACATTGGTATTACGTTGAGGGATATGTTGGTATCATGTTGAGGGATGTTTTGGTGGGGGTTGTGTCGGTGTGACGGTGAGGGGTGAGTCGTGGTCATGCTGAGAGACCCGTCAGTACCACAGTGAGGGGTGTGTCGATATCACCGTAAAGGGGTTTTCTGGGAAATGATGGGAATGTGTCGCTGTTACAGTGGCCATTTTTATTCTCTGCGGTTTTGTCGTTCCGACCGGTGTGAAACTCACCATGAATCCTCCAGCAGATACCCGTGATAATGAGGGTCGCTGTTAAAACGCAGATTAGCCATATGCTTGGGTCTGATCTGTCACTCCTAGTGGATCGATCACTGCCCATTCCGTCTGCTGAAAAATCATTCCTTGTCTTTGCCAATCCATCGTCATAGTCCTTGATCCCTGCTGTTCCCACCCTCTGCGTTCAAATCACTCATGCCGAGCAGTGACCAGAAATCACAGAACGGAGCAGACCCTTCGGCCCGAAACTCGGCTATAACAATTATACCTTCTATCTAAGCCGGTTTTACGACTTAGTTGCTCATCTCCATGCAATCCCTGCACATACACGTGCCTACCAAAGAGCCAATTTAACGCCTATGTCGATTTGCCTCCACCTCCACCTCCAACCCGGACAGCACATTCCACTCATCGCACTCTCTGGGCAAACGAAACATTGCCGTTCACCTCTCCTGAAAGGATACTCCCTCTCCACTTCCACCGCGCTATTAGTCATTTCTCTCCGGGGATGGATGAGAAAGCTACCGGTTGCCTGGTCTATCTCTGTCTTGTTATCCGTCTGCTTGTTATATTATGCATCTGATAGTTATCTTTCTGTCTTGTACATTCCCTCTGTGCTTTGCGCCCTGCGTGACCGTAGGTTTTCTGTTTGGCATTCGGTGACATTTTCCCTCCCGAGTAATGTCACCCCACCTCCTTTAATTCCTTCCGTATGTAGACGGCTGAAACTAGGGATCCCAGAAATATTGGTCTGTCCGACTTGTTCCTCCTGCAAGGACTCAATAATGTCTACAATATCATCAAAATGTGTTAGTTCATGCCCTGAGCTCACCCGCCTTTAAAAAAAACTTACAGCATTGAAATATACACAGCTCAGAACACCAGTATCATCGTTGACAAAGTTCCGCACGGAAGGTTAGTGAGGAAGTTTCAATCGTTTGGTATTAATTTTGAAGTCGAAAAATGGATTCAACAGTGACTGGATGGGAGGTGCCAGAGAGTAGTGGTGGATAACTGTTTGTCAGGTTGGAGGCCCGTGACTAGTGGTGTGCCTCAGGGGTCTATACTGAGTCCAATGTTGTTTGTCATATACATTGATGACCTGTATGATGGGGTGGTAAATTAGATTAGTAAATCCGAAGATGATACGAAGATAGGTGGCGTTGTAGATAATGAAGTAGTTTTTCAAAGCTTGCAGAGAGATTTAGGCCAGATAGAAGAGTGGGCTGAAAGATGGCAGATGGAGTTTAATGCTGATAAGTATGAGCTGCTACATTTTGGTAGGAATAATCAAAATAGGACATACATGGTAAATGGTAGGGCATTGAAGAATGCAGTAGAACAGAGTGATCGAGGGAGAATAGTACATTGTTCCCTGAAGGTGGAATCTCATGTGGATAGGGTGGTGATGAAAGCTTTTGGTATGCTTCCCTTTATAAATCCAAGTATTGTGTATAGGAAACACGAGGAAATCTACAGATGCTGCAAACTCAGGCAACAGACACAAAAGGCTGGTGGAACACAGCCGGCCTGGCAGAATCAATAGGAAGAAGCACTGTCGTCTATTCGGGCCGAGACCCCTTGTCCGGACTAACTGAAAGAAAAGATAGTAAGAGATTTCAAAATCGGAGGGGAGAGGGACGCGAAAACATAGGAGAAGTCCGGAAGGGGTTGCGTGAAGCAAGGAGTTGGAAAGGTGATTGGCTAAAAAAAAGATACAGAACTGGGGAAGGGAAAGGAACAAGGCGCTGAAGTCCAAGGGAGATTGAAAAGGAGAGGGGAGCACCAGAGGGAGATGGAGAACAGGCAGTGATGGGCAGAGAGAGAACTAAAAGGGGAAGGGAGAAAATAAATAAATCAGGGATGGGGTAAGAGAGGAGGAGGGGCATTAAAGGAAGTTAGAGAAGTTTGAAAAAGTTAGGTCTTTATTCTTTAGAACGTAGAAGGTTGAGGGGGGACTTGATGGAGGTATTTCAAATTATGAGGGGGAAGATGGAGTTGACGTGCATTGGCTTTTTTCATTGAGATGACGGGCGATTCAAACAAGACAACACGAGTTGAGGGAGAGGGGGCAAAATTTCAGAGGTAACACAAAGGGGAATGTCTTTACTCAGAGAGTGCTGGCTGTGTGTAACGAGCTTCCAGTATAAGTGTTAGAGGCAGGCTCGATATTGTTATTAAACTTAAACTTGGATAGGTATATGGACAGGAAAGGAATGAAGGGTTATGGGATGATCGCAGGTCAGTGGGATTAGGTGAGAGTAAGCGTTCAGCACGGTCTACAAAGGCCGAGATGGCCTGTTTCTGTGCTGTAATTTTTAGATGGTAAAATATAATACAAAACATTGCATTTCTTCCTTCCTGATGACATTGCCCAGGAATTTTAGTTTCCTCTCATTTAATGTTCTCACTAAAGATCTTGCTATATGGGGACGATGGAGTATTGTCTCATTAGTACCCCATCTCTATGTGATATTTTCAGCATTCTTCTAAGAAACCACCTTCCTGTTGCTTCTAAGTTTCTTTTGAGTTCTGGTCTTACAGTCCACGTTTCGGAAGCACACAGCAAGATTGACCGGAAGTAGTATTTCAGTAGCCGAAGCCTTGTTGTCATAGAAATCTGTCAGTAGGTAAAATGGGTTTCATTTTTTGGAAGTTGGTTTTGGCAATGGCAATTCTTATTTTTATTTCTATTCTACATCCAGCATCTTGTGACGTAAAGCTGCCAAGGTAATTAAAGCTCCAGAAAACATGTTGTCCAAATCCACACATTCCAGATCCTTTCTGTACCCAACAAATATGGCCTTGCTCCATTTCCGAATCGCAACCCAACGACTGCCCTATACTTTCCTATAATCACCTGGAGACAAATGACTTTATGATCACTCGATACAAAGTCTGCTCCTGCACAAAGCGCTGACACCTGCCGTCTCATTCCGCAGTAGATTATAAAGTAGTGTTTTCTCTCACTGGGACTGATCAAGGATCATCCCTGAATATTTTTGTTAAACTCTATCCCACTGGTCCTTGAGCAGTAGGCGACTCAGTCAATACGTGGAAAGCCGAAATCACCTGCTATAACAATTTTATATATACTGCAACAGTCTGCGATCTTTCTGCTGGTTTCTTCCTCCTAATCCAGCAGACTGTTTGCTGGTCTATAATGTAGCCCCATAACATGACCACGCATTTCTTATTCCTCATTTCCACCGATAAATCTCACTTAGACGAGCTGCCTTGTATGTTGTGCCTGCGCTCTGCGGTGAGATTTTCTCAGTCCTATAATGTCACCAATCTTTCTGAAATTCTTCCGCTTTCTCACGCCTAAAAATAGGGAACCCCGAAATATCGTGCTGTCCTGCTTGTTCCTCCTACAACCAATTCTCAATAATGGTCACAATATCATAATCGAATGTGTTCATCCATGCCCTCAGCTGGGACGGGTAGTTATCCTGTCCTTTATTTTAACAGATAAATCCCTGACTTCACTTTGCAAAACCACCTTCCCATGTCGCTGGTACCGATATGGACCAGGACATACTATTGTTCACTCACCCACTTCAGAAACATATAGAAGGAATGGTGTTGGGAGAATAGAGGAAGGAAGGGGAGGAGATTGGAGGCTATAGAAAGGGTGTTCAGACTGCAGCCGTTGGAGCAGAACGTGTGAGTTGCCATTTTGTGGCACCCATCTCTATTTCGAGTCAGCTTAAACGCCGAAATCCACTGACCCGTGACTAGGAGTCACAGACAGAGCGAGAATCCCTCCATACAATCTCATCACACGCACCAGGAAATATGCACTGAGTAACGCTCCCTCAGCTACGATCCATCACACACAGTCCGGGGCCAGGCACAGAGTGAAGTTCTGTCCACACCTCGCGATCACACACTTCCAGGGTCACACAACCAGCGAAGCTGCCGAAATATTAAACCATTACTCTCCCGGAGTCAGACATCTGAGGTACCTCCCGCACCATCGCAGCACACTCTACTAGAATCAGAAAACGTACCAAACCCTCTCCCTTCTCCGGTCACCCCACTCACCAGTACCCAGAATTTCGGTTTCCCAGTAGTACGAATTGTGTGTGTCTCTCGGAGATTGTTTGTGTGTGAGAGTGGACTTTGTGCTGCCGAAAGAGGAAGGAAGGGGAGGAGAGAGGAGGCCAGGGAAAGGGTGGTGAGATTGCAGTTCCTGATGCAAGTGATGTGGAACCACACGACCGGACTGTGTCTGCAGAGCTGTGGTGAAGCTCAGATCCTGGTGATAGATACCCAATGGAACGGGGGAGTAGAAATACCAGACGTCATCGCTCCCCCATACTCTCCACTATTGCCTGTGACACAGAGTGGAAGGAGAGTGGAGGGACGGCGTAGATGGGGAGCGTTTCGCGGGTGGAGTGTATCACGGAGACGGGGGAGGGGCACCTGGGTATGTACGGGATTATGGAGAAGCCGAAGTGTGGGTCAGGGAGACGCGATAGTTTGAGTGCGAGGTATGGGTGACGGAAACGGGAGTGGTGTACTGGAGACGGAGTGACAGTGACGTGGAATAGTGGAGGAGAGAGAGAGTTTGACGGATTCGGGAAGGGGCTTTGGAGAGGGAGGATGTTATGCATGCGGGGAGGAATGTTTTCGAGTGTTTTCGAGTTACAGTGCAGGTTCAGTTACTCCCACTGTGTCCTCGCTATCACACCCTCGCCTTTCCGAATGACCCTGAGTTCATCCAGTTCATTTTCCCACTGCTTAACGCGGCGTGTTAGAAGCTGCAGCTGGATGCGTTTAAGACCGTATGGCAAAGGAGCAGAGGTCGGCCATTAGGCCCATCGACTCATTTTATTTTCATGAGTTGATCCATTGTCCCATTTAGTTCCATTCCGCCGCCTTCTCACCATAAACGTTGATGTCCTTACTACACAGATACCTATCAATCTCTGAATTAAATACACCCAAGGACTTGGCCTCCACTGCCGCCTGTGGCAACAAATTCCACAGATCCCCCACCTTCTGGCTAAAAAAAATCTTTGCATCTCTGTTCTGAATGGGCGCCATTCAATTCTCAAGTCATGCCCGCTCGTACTAGACTCGCCCACCGTGAGAAACCACTTTTTCACATCCATTCTCTCCATGTCTTTCAACTTTCAAATTGTTTCTATGAGGTTCCCCCCCCCTCCGGATTCTTCCAAACTCCAGTGAGCATACTCCAAGAGTGGTGAGACGTTTTCCATATGTTAACCCTCCCTTTCCGGGAATCATTCTAGTGCATCTCCTCTGAACCCTCTCCAACGTCAGCACATCCTTTCTTAAATAAGGGTCCCAATGCTGCTCACAGCCTCAACGTCACATCCCTGCACCTATATTGTTCTAGAAATGAATGCCAAAATTGCATTCGCCTTCTTCACCACCGACTCAACCTCTTCTCTTTCTCAAATTTCACAGTGAACTCAGTCATGTTATGATGACTGCCTACGAACTGTGTGTGTCTCTCGGAGATGGTGTGTGTGTGTGTGTGTGTGTGTGTGTGTGTGTGTGTGTGTGTTAGAGAGAGCGGATTGTGTGTGGATTGTGAGCGGATTGTGTGTGTGTGTGTGTGAGCGGATTGTGTGTGTGTGTGTGTGTGTGTGTGTATGTGGGTGTGAGCGGATTGTGTGCTGCCAGAATTGGAAGGAAGGGGAGAAGAGAGAAGGCCAGGGCAAGGGTGTAGAGATTGCAATCACTGATGCATCTTGTGTGGAGCTACTCGAACGGCATGTGCACACGGAGCCGTAGAGAGGATCAGATCATGTTTATGGATATCCAGTGGAATGAGGGAGGTGTAACTCTCCCTCATACACGCAACAATTGCCTGTGTCACAGAACGGGAGGAAAGACGACGACGTAGATGAGGAGCGTTTAGCGAGTGGAGTGTATCACGGAGACGGGGAGGGGCGTATGGCAACGTATGGGAGGATGAAGAAGGCGATGTGTGCAGGAGAGGGCATGGGTCACGGAGACGAAGCTGCCTATAGGCGAGGGATGAGTGCCGGAGACGGGAGTGGTGCACCAGAGACTGAGTGACGTAGGCTCAACTTTTTGCTTCCTGACTTTGTCAGAGGTCTTAACAACATCTGTCCTAACAACCACTCAACTATTTGCAATGGCATTCTTATTTTCATAAAGTTTTAGAGAGTTCTTACAACATTCGTTCATACCAGCACTACCCTCTTTTAATGGTAAACCTCACCGATGGGGTAATAGTTCCAATCCAGTTGAGGTGTAAAAATGAGGGAGTTGTTCATGGGATACGACATGAAGCAGCTGAGCAAGGTGATGGCGGTGGCCGCTGCCTCAAAGCAGGAGCCTCTGCTGCCCCCCAGTGTTCACGTGGCAGAAAACAATCTCTGAGGTGAACAATTGTAGATTACCGTAGCATTCAAAGTGCCCAGTGGCCTCAAGTTGCATAACTCTGTGTGTGTGTGTTTGTGTGTGTGTGTGTGTGTGTGTGTGTGTGTGTGTGTGTGTGTCTGTGTACATAATGCGTGAAGGTGTTTTATTGATATCCTCCATATGCTTGCTACGTTTTTATTGTATACATTTCATGTGTGTGTTTTGCCGTGTTGGACTGTTGGTAATGCAATTAACAGCCAGATCCTGGCTTTTTTCATGGGCATTCCCGTGTGATGGAATTACAATTAAACTTAAATCGAAATTAATTGAAATGAAATGAAACCGTCTGGTCTGAGGAGTTCTCACCTTCCGTGGAAGAGAATCCAGGGATACATATACCTGAAGTTCTCATTCCAACCATAATGCTAAACTGACATTTCTTTCTAAATTTGACCACAAATGAACGTACATAAATTTGCAGAACCTACTCCCCCTTTTTTTCCTATATATTGGCGTCTGAAGCGTAGAGAACATAGAAACATAGAAAATCTACAGCACAACAGAGATCCTTAGGCCCACGAATTTTGCCGAACATGTCCTTGCCTTAGAATTACCTAGGCTTTATCATTAGACCTCTATTTTTCTAAGCTCTAATTAGTCATCCACGAGTCTCTCAAAAGACCCTATCATTTCCGCCTCCACCGCCGCCGCCGGCAGCCATTCCACGCCGTCACAACTCTCTGTGCAAATAAACTTACCCTGAAATCACTTCTGTTCCTACTTCCAAGCACCATAAAACAGTACCCTTTTGTGCTAGCCATCACAGCCCTGGGGAAAAAGTGTCCGACTATTGTTACGTACCCCGTACCTGGGTGTCTTACCAGCAAATATAGAAGTATCCGTTAAAGTCTGGTGGTACTATTTTCAGCAGTGTTTATTAGTAAAATATACAAGTCAATATCAAGGCAAATATACAGATAATACACGTTAGCAATACTAAACCTAAAATAACAATCAATGATAAACAAGCTCTATCGTTGTCTAGGGGATAATGAATTATCATGAGAAAGTATAAAGTTCAGTTCAATTCATGTAGGCTCAGGTAGTTGCTGGTCGATGGGTTGTAATTGTTGGAGAGAGAGAGAGCGAGAGAGAGAGAGAGAGGACGATCAAACAGTGACAGCTATTGTCTTCCAAACCTTCCTTTACGATCTTGATTCGTCGATGTGTTGTTGTGGCCATTCAAGTATGACCCCTCTGTTCTTTAGCTAGACCGTTCTTCCGTGGTGGACTCGTCACTCCGGCAAGGTGGACACACACACAAGCCCCCACCGGCCTTGCTATAACCGCTGTGAGTGAAATTGACCGATCCGTTCGGTCCCCGATGCCCCACACTGTCTCGTGGGTTTCCGATGCTCACTAGTGTGTCTCCTGCTGCGTCTGAGGGGGTGACACCCCAGACCTCACTTTTATCACCACTCACGGGGTCTCAGGTGTCAATCAGTTTTGAATGGCTTAGCCCATCAAACCAGCCCACTCCGGCTGCCTACTGAGGAATTTTAATGAACAGAATAGTACCAAGTAAACAGCCCTCTCCGCAGCCATACGTCTTTCGGGAGTCATAACATGGTGGATAAACATAACTCTCTCTCAGGCTGTTATCGGTAACAGAGGTCCTGGCATGTTTTCTTTTGTCTCTCCTACTCTCTCGTCAGCAGCGTGGTAACAGCAACAGTTTGTGATTCTCCCAGGGGAGGGGGACATTGACAACCTTGCACCCTTCTGCCCACCAGAGTTATTCATTCTTCGTAACACTATCCACTGATAAATGCCTCTCATTATCGTATACACGTCGACCTATTCATCTCTCTTCCTCGGTCGCTGCAAGGAGAAAAGGTCGATTTCACTAAACCTCATAAGGCATTCTCCCCAATCCTTGCTATATCCTTGTACTTTGGGGACCACATACCATTGAAAAATCACGTTCTCATCCACAGTTTCTCTTTTCTGTTCCACTAACAAGGAACACTCTATCGATACAGCTCGCCACATCTCAACCCATTACCTGCTGAGCCACAGAACCACAGTCAGTGCCAGAGACCTGACCGTTGAGACTTTCCCCAGCTTCAGCATTTGCACTTCTGTCCTCCCATCCAGAAGTATCCAAAGGGTCTACATGCTATTGAGCGGGTTGGTCACAAGGGGTCTCTGCACGTCTCTGGATCTGCACTGTCTGTCACCCAGGTTCCTGTATCCTGCACGTTCGGTCTAAATACATCTCTATATATCTCTATCACCCCTATGCACACAGCGAGGAAGTTTCCTTGTTGCCGGGTCTATCAGTGTGTGGCTGTCACTATGAGGGGCGTGTTCGTATTACGACGAGGGTTGTGTCTGTGATACAAAAGCATTCTAAGGGGTTTTTCAGTGTCCCTTTGAAGATGGTGTCTCTGTGCGTCTTTTTCATGCCGTATGCCTTCTGTGAATTGGTCGTTCCCTCTTGTTATCGATAAATCGTCAAGTTCCTTTTCACAAACTAACTCCCTGCACTTTCCACCGGATGAGGTCAGATCACTCTGCTCTTTCTACAGAGCAGAGAAGGTAAATCACACAACAGAACAGACGCTTTGGTTCAAGAATTGTGATATCTCAATTCTGAATTTGTTCTCCCGACATCTGTCGCCTTCCATTCCTTGCACACCCACGTACCTATAGAAGAGCCAGTTAAAAGTCTGTATGGATTTACCTCCACCACCAGAGCTGCCAGAACTTTCCAATTACCCGCCAATCTCTGTGACGACAAAAACTTGCCAAATTCATCTCCTTTGAACCTACCCGCTCTTACCTCAATGCAGTCTTCTAATATTAGACATTTCCATCCTACGGGTAAAAGATACAAGCTCTGTGGTCTACTTGCGTCCCGTATTGTTATAAACCTCAAAACTAAACTTAACTCGAGGTTGCATCTATCCTTTTCCATACTTATCCTGTATCTAATGGCATTACCAACACTAGATGCAAATTGCTCCCTGACACACACTTCTGACCCCTGGCGTGTCCTAATCGCTAGGATGAGATCAAGTATTGCACTCTCTCATTGGGACTAACTATCTGCTGATTAAGGTTCCTTCCTTAACTGATTAAGAAAACTATCCCAGTGGTCCTTTCACAGTCAGTACCAAGAATCTTAAACTCACCCGATGCCACAACCTGATGTCTCTTACAACAGACTCCGAACTCTCCACAGATTTGTTCCTCTAAATCCCCCGACTGTACGGTGGTCGATAATGTTGCCCCATGAACGAGTTCATACCCTTCTCAGTCCTCAGTTCCACCTCTGAAGCCTCACCTTAGCTTAAATTATATAAACATTAGTCCGACAAAAACAGCGGTAAACTGGAAGGCTGAGCTAACAGACTTGCCCCTCCTGCAAACAAATCTTACCAATGGCTAAACTATCATGCTTTCAATCGTTGGCTCCGACCCTGAGCTCATCTGCTCTTCGTATAATACTTATTGCTTTGAAATGGACGTAGCTCAGAACATGAGATCCAGCAGGTTCAAAATTTTGCTCGCTGACTTTATCTGAGGTCTTAACAACATCTGTCCCAACAATGACTCAACTTTCTGTTCAATCATTCTGGTTATCATCCCCCTGCAACTCTAGCTTAAACAACACATCGACCCCTTTCTTAATGGCAAACCTTCCCGCTGGGATATTAGTTCCACTCCGGTTCAGGTGTAAACTGAGAGAGTTGCCAGATGGCGGAGAAAATGAAGGAGCTGCACAACGAGGGGCGGTGTGGCGCGATCTCCAGGCAGGAGTCTGTGCTGTCTCCCAGTGTTCATTCGGCAGAACACAAGAGCAGTTGTTGTAGTTTCTAGATTTCGGTGGCTTTTACACTGTCTAGGACCTCAAGCTGATTATATATACATGTGCTCGTGCGCGCGCGTGCGTGTGTGCGCCTGTACATAAAGCGTGAATATATCTCACTGATACCCTACATATGCTTGCTATCTTGCTATTTTATACATATTATGTGAGCTTGGTGTATCGTGTGACAGTTGGTATTGCGTTTTGAAGCTTGGCCCTGGCGGTCATATGTGATGGAATTGCAAATAAACTTGAAAAGAATTGAATTGAAATGAAATAAACCGCTCCGTTTGCAGAGGTCGCAGCTTCCGAGCAGGAGCGCCCAGTGATACAGATATCTCAAGACTTCGTTCCAAATCCTAACATTTCAGTCACAGTTTAAACTGAATGTTCTTTCAAAGTTTGCAGAACCGGCTCCATTTTCCTGCCTATATACTGGTTAGTATATCGACCGCATACCATTGAGAAATCTCGTTCTCGTCCTCAGTCCCTCTTTTCTGCTCACCTAACAAAGACTACCCTCAGGATAAAGCTCGCCAAATTTCACTCCATTCCTTACTGAGCCACAGAGCCATAGTCTCTGTCAGAGACCTGACCGGTGAGACTTTCCCCTGCTTGGTAATTTGCACCCCTCTCCTCCCATCCAGAAGCATCCAAACTGGTCTACCTGTTATTGAGCGGATTGGCCGCAAGGGATGTCTGCACTGGCTCTGGTCTAAAGTGGTCTAACGCATCTCTTCCGCACATCTACCCTCACCCCATCCGCCCACCACCCCACTCGGGATGAAGTTTTGTCCAAACAAACGATCGGCCTGTTCACACAGAACAGAGCAAAGGCTCAGAAACGAGAGATCAATATCCGTTTGAAGGGAGCTGGTTGGTGTAACACTAGACGTCACCTCTCCCCCTTCCTCGCCATACTTCTATATAAACAGTGAGAGGGAGACGTGTAAAGGAGGAAGACGGTTAATGGAAGCGGGGTGGACCTGCAGGGGATCAAGCAGATCAGGGAGACGTGGAGAGGTGTTGGAGAAGGAGGAGATGACGAAGACGGCACGCAGCGCAGTGAACGGAGGGTTGCTAGAGTCAAGAAGTGTGGAAGAAGAATGCGGTGGCGGAAACGGACTGGGCTGCAGAGGAAGTCGTGGCGGACGGTGACAAGGATGGTCGTCTGGGAAGGAGGGTTGACGAGAAACAGGAGGCCGAAATCTCAATGATCCAGAAACACCTTCTTCCCTTCCGCTGGCATTTTCTTGAACGTATGAGCACCACCTCCACAATTTTTTGCGGCATTTATTAGCTTGTTGCATTTGACGGTAATTTTTACATATTAGCGCCCCACTGATCCTTCAAAAGAACAAATCTCAGGTGGTCTACGTCACAGATAATAAAACAGACCGTGAATCCGGTAGAGAAGATGCGATACTGGTGGACAGGATATTTGACACGCTGGCCTTCATCAGTCAGGACACTGAGTCGAGTCGGAGGTCACGTTGCAGTTGCAGATGACGTCGGTCGGGCCGCACATGGAGTATGGAGTTTAGTTCTGCTTGCCTTGCTCTGAGAACACTCTCAACGAACTGGAAAGATTACAGAGGGAGAATTCCGAAGTTTCTGCCAGGATTTTAGGAGCTGAGTTATGGTGCAGTCGGAAATTTTCAGGCTTTATTTTGTGACCATGTAGAGCTGTACAAAACTACAAGGGGCACGGATAAGGCGAATACATGCACTCTTATTCCACAGGACTGGGGTATCGAGAACATTGACGCGCATGATTGAGGTGAGAGTAGCTGAAGACAGAAGCGGGAGAGCGAGTTGAGTTCCATAAAAGGGAAAGAGAGGGATTGGGAGAGTGTGTAGAGGGGGAATAGAGAATCGAGAGAGAGACAGGGATAGAAGAGGAAGAGTTCGGGGAAAGGGAGGCGAGATGCGGGAGAGAGAAAATGCGGATGAAATGGAAGAGGCGGGAGTGGAGAGGGATGAGAGAGAGTGTTTAGAGGAACGAAGGTGAAGAGTGGGCAAGATGGTGGGTAAGATTGCGATAGAGGGAAAGATAATAAGGCAAGGGTGAGGGGCAGAGCTGATGATGTAATGTGAGTCGGTGAGATAAAGACGGTTTTGCCACTTGTTTAAGTCGACCCTATTGACTGTTGACAGAGATCTTGGATCTTTTCAGAAAGATCTGAGCACAGAAGCGCCGACTTCTCGCAGATGAAGCAACGCTTATCCTCACTGCAATGTTCAAAGTGAGGGTACCATCCACATTCAATGCATTCGAAGACTCCAGCCTTCATTTGGAACACGATATTCGAGGCCACTCTCCTATCAAGAAGGGGTAAGCAATATCAGCGTACCTTCAGCAGGCAGCCGTGTGTTAGTCCCCAAAATCACTGACGCCCACTCTCGCCAACGACCTGCGGCACCCCAAAATTTCCCACAATCCCACTTTCCCAGCACAGCCCTGTGTCAGTATCCAGAATTTTCACAATGGTCCACTTTCTCACTGCAGCCCTTTGTCAGTCCCCAAAATATTCCCACAGCGCCAGTCTCTCCCAAGGCCCAATATCAGTCCTCAAAATGCTGCCACATCTTCAATGTCTCCCCACAGGCCTGTGTTTTCTGCCTAAGTACTCAGACTCACCACTCCCACCACACAGATCAGTGTCAGTCCAAACTACACTGCCTGACTCTCTCCCCACAGCCCCGTGCCGGAACCCAAAATAATCCCACTGCTCAACCCTCTTCTTAGAGACCTGTGTCAATCACCAAAACACCTCCCGCTTCCCATGCTCTCCCCACGGACGTGTCTCAGTCCCCAGAGTACTCCCACTGAACTATTCTCTCCCCACAGATCTGGGTGTGTCCCCTATGTACACCCCTCCCTCATTCCCTCACCACAGACATGTGCTAGGCCGCAAAGTGTTCCCACTGCCTCACTCTCTCCCACAACCTGGGTCAGTTCCCAAAAGAGCTCTGCAGCTCCAGTCTCTCCCCACAGTCCCGTGTTAGTCCCCAAAATACGTGTACATCCCACTTTCACTCCAAGACCCCGCGCGAGTCCCCACGATAAACCCAATACCTAGCCTTCTCCCTAAAGATCTGTGTCAACCACCAAAACACTCCCACTTCGCACTCTCTTCCCACAGCCCATGTCAGTTCCAACATTAATTCAACTGCACACACTCTACCAACAGACTTTGTCAATCCCCAAACAAAGCCAATTGCACACGCTCTCCATACAGCCCTTATCAGTCCGCAAACTAATATCAATGCCCACTCCTTCTAGCAAACAGCGTCAGTCCCCAAACTAATCTCACTGCCCACTCCCCTCTCGCAGTCTGTGTCAGTCCCCAAACTAATCTCACTGCCCACTCCCCTCTCGCAGACTGTGTCAGTCCCCAAACTAATCTCACTGCCCACTCCTTCTAGCAATCAGCGTCAGTCCCCAAACTAATCTCACTGCCCACTCCCCTCTCGCAGACTGTGTCAGTCCCCAAACTAATCTCACTGCCCACTCCCCTCTCGCAGACTGTGTCAGTCCCCAAACTAATCTCACTGCCCACTCCCCTCTCGCAGACTGTGTCAGTCCCCAAACTAATCTCACTGCCCACTCCCCTCTCGCAGACTGTGTCAGTCCCCAAACTAATCTCACTGCCCACTCCCCTCTCGCAGACTGTGTCAGTCCCCAAACTAATCTCACTGCCCACTCCCCTCTCGCAGACTGTGTCAGTCCCCAAACTAATCTCACTGCCCACTCCCCTCTCGCAGACTGTGTCAGTCCCCAAACTAATCTCACTGCCCACTCCCCTCTCGCAGACTGTGTCAGTCCCCAAACTAATCTCACTGCCCACTCCCCTCTCGCAGACTGTGTCAGTCCCCAAACTAATCTCACTGCCCACTCCCCTCTCGCAGTCTGTGTCAGTCCACAAACTAATCTCACTGCCCACTCCCCTCTCGCAGACTGTGTCAGTCCCCAAACTAATCTCACTGCCCACTCCCCTCTCGCAGTCTGTGTCAGTCCCCAAACTAATCTCACTGCCCACTCCCCTCTCGCAGACTGTGTCAGTCCCCAAACTAATCTCACTGCCCACTCCCCTCTCGCAGACTGTGTCAGTCCCCAAACTAATATCACTGCCCACTCCCCTCTCGCAGTCTGTGTCAGTCCCCAAACTAATCTCACTGCCCACTCCCCTCTCGCAGACTGTGTCAGTCCCCAAACTAATCTCACTGCCCACTCCTTCTAGCAAACAGCGTCAGTCCCCAAACTAATCTCACTGCCCACTCCCCTCTCGCAGACTGTGTCAGTCCACAAACTAATCTCACTGCCCACTCCCCTCTCGCAGACTGTGTCAGTCCCCAAACTAATCTCACTGCCCACTCCCCTCTCGCAGACTGTGTCAGTCCCCAAACTAATCTCACTGCCCACTCCCCTCTCGCAGACTGTGTCAGTCCCCAAACTAATCTCACTGCCCACTCCCCTCTCGCAGACTGTGTCAGTCCCCAAACTAATCTCACTGCCCACTCCCCTCTCGCAGACTGTGTCATTCCCCAAACTAATCTCACTGCCCACTCCCCTCTCGCAGACTGTGTCAGTCCCCAAACTAATCTCACTGCCCACTCCCCTCTCGCAGACTGTGTCAGTCCCCAAACTAAACACATTGCCCACTCCCTTCACTCAGCCTGCACCGATCCCCGACTCACTCTTTTCTCAGAAACTTACCATACCACAAATCTCACCCATAGTTGCATTTTCCAATCCAGTATGAACTGCCTTGGTCGCGGACAGATTTCTCAACAAAATTCTGTGAAAATAAATTACTATCATTAAAGTTTGAATTTAAGGAGCGTCACGTTACGTCTGACAAAGGGAGAGCGCGAAGGGATGGTGTGGAAGGAACTCTGTATCTCACACCAGTAGAATGTGATGGCAAGATACAGGGAGCCTCACTCTGTGTCTGAACCGGGGAGTGTGTAATGCGACGGTGTGGAGGGAGATTCACTCTGTGCCTGACCCCGGGAGAGTGTGATGGGACGGTGTGGTGGGAGATCACTCTGTGTCTGACACCGGGAGTGTGTGATGGGACGTACTGGAGGGAGACTCACTCTGTGTCTGAACCGGGGAGTGTGTGATGCGACGGTGTGGAGTGAGCTTCACTTTGTGTCTGATCAAGGGAGTGTGAGTTGGGACGGTGATGCTGGAGCCTATCTCTGACTTTGAGCCCCGGAGTGTGTGATGAGACCGTATGGAGGGAGCTCTGTCTCTCTCTCTCTCTCTCTCTCTCTCTCTCTCTCTCTCTCTATCTATCTATCTATCTATCTATCTATCTATCTATCTATCTATCTATCTATCTATCTATATATATACTGCTCTTCAGTTCATCTGACAAATACCTCTTCCTGGCTTGAACTGATTTCAAGTAGATTCGATTTAGAGTTGCAGCAATGCAGATCGGCCTCAGTGTAGGATCTTTCAATCGTGGATATGTAATAAAGCCGGTCTTCATTTCTTTTTTTTAAACTTTTTTATTGCATTTTTAAATGGTTACAAAGTAAAATATGAAAAAAACAATGTATATAACCCTTACCCCCTCCACTTAACCCCTCCCCCCTAACTGCCCTATAGAAAAAAAAGAGAAAGAAAGAAAAAAAAAGAAAGAAAGAAAGAATGCCTTGTTGTTGGAAGATCTCCACATGCTCCATGGAATTCGTAATAACTTTAATATGTATATTTATTTCTTTCCCCTAATAAGCAATTGTTTCATCTTCAGAGCATCTATAGATTTAATCCTGTCTTTTGTAAATAAGGGCTCCAAATTTTCAGAAATGTTTCATATTTATCTCTTAAATTATAAGTATTTTTTTCTAATGGAATACAACCATAGATTTCTTTCTTCCAAGAGTCTATACTTAAATGTGTATCCGATTTCCAAGTAACTGCAATAGCTTTTTTGGCTACTGCCAGTGCAATTTTTATAAATTCTTTCTGATACTTATTTAGTTTCGGTTTTATCCCTTCAATATCACCTAGTAAAAATAATATTGGATTATGAGGAAATGGTGTTCCTGTAATTTGTTCCAGTAAAAGTTTTACATTTGTCCAAAAAGGTTGAATTTTAGAGCAAGACCATGTCGAATGTAAAAAAGTACCAGTTTCCTGGTTACATCGGAAACACTGATCCGATAAATTTTGATTTAATTTTTTTTATTTTTTTTGGTGTAATATATAATTGATGTAGAAAATTATACTGCGCTAATCTTAACCGAACATTTATTGTATTTGCCATACTATCAAGACACAGTCTTGACCAATTTGTTTCTTCAATTTTAATATTCAAATCACTTTCCCATTATTGTCTTGACTTATGGACTCCTTGTTTAAATACCTGTCTTTGAATCAAATTATACATACAAGATATATTTTTTTTATTATTTCCTTTTTGAATTAAAATTTCTATTTCATTAGATTTCGGCAATAACATTGTTTGACCTATTTTTTCTCTTAAATAAGCCCTTAATTGAAAGTAACAAAATAAAGTGTTATTTGATATTTTTTATTTATTCTTTAATTGATCAAAGGATATTAATATACCTCCTTCAAAACAATTCCCTATATATCTAATCCCATTTTGAATCCAATTATATAAAAGTTGATTGTCCATTGTGAAAGGAATAAGTCTATTTTGAATTAAAGATCTCTTTGCTAATAAAGATTTTTTTGTCTCATCATCAACATTTATCTTATTCCATAAATCAATCAAATGTTTTAATATAGGAGATTCTTTCTTTTCCCGTATCCTTTTAGATTCCCATTTGTATATACAATCTTCTGGTACGTTTTCTCCTACTTTATCTAATTCTATTCTAATCCATGCCGCTTTTATCTTTCTCGAAAAAAGATGCAATAAATCTAAGTTGATTTGCTTTATAATAATTCCTAAAATTTGGAAGTGTAATCCTCCTGGATCAAATTTCCATGTCAATTTTTCCAACGATATTCTTGACATCTTACCTTTCCAGAGGAATTTCCTCACATATTTGTTTAACACTTGAAAAAACTTCTGGGGTAATTGTATTGGTAATGATTGAAATAAATATTGTAATCTAGGGAATATATTCATTTTTATAGTATTTACTCTACCTACTAATGTTATTGGTAATGCCATCCATTTTTCAAGATCTTCCTGAATTTTTTTCAAAAGTGGTAAATAATTTAATTTGTATAAGATTTTATATCATTATCAACTCTTATACCTAAATATTTTATACCATTTGCTGGCCATCTAAATTGAGTTATTAATCGACATTGATTATAATCTCCTTTAGTAAGAGGTAAAATTTCACTTTTATCCCAATTTATTTTATAACCCGATATTTTCCCATATTCCTCTAGTCTATAAGATAATTTGCGTAGTGAATGTAATGGATCTGTTAAATAAAGTAGAACATCATCAGCAAATAAGTTAATCTTGTATTCTTCCCGATTAACTCTGAAACCCTTAATATCTGGGTCCATTCTAATTAATTCAGCTAGTGGTTCTATTGCCAACACAAATAAAGCAGGTGATAGTGGGCAACCTTGCCTAGTTGATCTGGTTAACTGAAATGATGTTGAAATTTGACCATTTGTCACTACTTTAGCTTTGGGATTAGTATTTAAGGTTTTAATCCATTTTATAAATGATGTTCCTAGTCCATATTTTTCCAATACCCTAAATAAAAAATCCCATTCCAATCTATCAAATGCTTTTTCTGCATCTAAAGCAACTGCCACACTCATTTCCTCCCTCTTTTGTGCTAGATGGATTATACTAAATAACCGAGTTACATTATCTGCCGATTGTCTATTTTTGATAAATCCTGTTTGATCCATATGCACTAATTTTGGTAAGCATTTAGATAATCTATTAGATAAGATTTTTGCTGTTATTTTATAATCGGTGTTTAATAAATAAGTAGGTCTATATGATGTTGGTTTTAAAAGGTCTCTATCTTTTTTTGGCAATTCTATTAAAATAGCTGTTGAAAAAGATTATGTAAGTTTATGCGTTCATTCCGCTTGATATATTAACTCCATAAAAGGAGGAATTAATAAATCTTTAAACTTTTTTATAAAATTCAGGTTGAAAACCATCTTCTCCTGGAGATTTATTACTTTGAAGTGATCCCAAAGCTTCTTCAACTTCCTTCAATGTAAAAGGCATACCTAATCCCTTCTGTTCTTCTGTATTTAATTTTGGAAGAGTTATTTGTGATAAAAATTCTTCTATCTTAACGTCATCATTCTTTGATTCTGATTGATACAACTCAGAATAAAAATTCTTAAAAGCCTCATTAATTTCTAGAGGTTTATAAGTAATTTCATTCACTTTTGTTCGAATTGCATTTATTGTTTTAGAAATCTGATCTGTTTTTAACTGCCATGCAAGAAATTCACCTAGTTCATAATATCTCTGTTTAGATCTCATAATTGCTTTTTCTGTTCGATATGTCTGGAGTGTATTATGTTTTAACTTCTTATTAATAAGTTGCCTTCGTTTTTCTTCTGTCATATTTCTTTGAGATTTTTTTTCTAATTTTATAATCTCTTTTTCCAATTGATCTATTTCTATCTTATATTCCTTCTTAATTTTAGAAGTATAACTTATTATCTGGCCTCTCAAATATGCTATCATTGCTTCCCACAATATAAATTTATCATCAACTGAATGTAAATTTGTATCTAAAAAGAACTGTATCTGCTTTTTCATAAAATCACAAAAATCTTGACGTTTTAGTAGAATTGAATTAAATCTCCATCTATAAATTGATTCCTCTTTATCTATCATTATCATTGTCATTATTAAAGGAGAGTGATCAGACAATATTCTTGCTTTATATTCCACATTTTTCACTCTATCGAGTATTTGTTGATAATAGGAAAAAATCTATCCTTGAATATGTTTTATGTCTATTTGAATAAAATGAATAATCCCTTTCTTTTGGATTGATTCTTCTCCATATATCAATCAAATTTAAATCTTTCATCAATGATAGAGTTAATTTTGCTACTTTTGATTTTGTAATAGCCTTTGTTGATCTATCTAAAACTGGATCTAAACAAAATATTAAAATCTCCACCTATTAATATTTTATCATGTGCATTATCCAAATTCAAAAAGACCTCCTATATAAATTTTACATCATTTTCATTTGGTGCATAAATATTCATAAGAGTCCATAGTTCTGAAAAAAATTGACAATGTATAATTAAATATCTTCCTGCCGAATCAATTAATATATTTTTTATTTTAATTGGTAAATTTTTATTAACCAAAATTGCAACTCCTCTTGCCTTTGAGTTAAGTGAAACTGCAATAACATTTCCAAGCCAGTCTCATTTTAATTTCTAATGTTCTATATCCGTTAAATGAGTTTCTTGTAAGAAAGCAATATCTATTTTCATTTTTTTATTATATGTTAAAATTCTTTTTCTTTTTATTGGTCCATTAAGCCCACTAACATTAAAACTTAAAAAATCAATAAATTAGTCATTATTTTTATTTATGTCACTCCAATCTATAATAATACCTAATCTTTCAACTTTCATTGCATCCTGGGAAATCTTTTTAGAAGTCACCATGTTGCTATGTGTGTCCCCACCAATCATCCAGGCAAAACAATAGAAGAAAAATAGAAAATAAAGAAAAAAACAAAATACCCCCTTACTAATGTTGTGAAAGAAAAAAAAACACAACATTACCCCCCTCTATTGTACGGGTCATGGCAATCGCCATGATTACACACGTGAATCCCGTAGTAACCGATTCAAAGCTCCGCAGCCCCCCGCAACATAAAAAGTATATATAAAAAAACATACTATTCTCAATTAATATTTCTAAAATTTTACTTTTCTCCCTTATATCGTCCTTAAATGTCCATCAGTTCCATTTGCTTTCTCTGTCTTCGTCTTTAACCATTACATTTAGAAATCGCTACGTTTAATTAACGAAGAGATGGAAGTTTTTGTGCAAACACCGCCGCATCTTGATAATTAGAAAAAAATCTTTTTCCTTCCTCCAAACAATTTATCAGTGTTGCTGGGTGACGCATTAAAAACTTATAACCTTTTTCACATAAAACATTTTTAGCTGGATTAAATTCTTTCTTTCTCTTCAAAAGGTTATAACTTATATCAGGATAAAAAAGAACTGGTTTCTCTGCTATCATCAACGGACCATTTCTTCTTTTAGCACCCTGGACAGCCGCCCTCAAAATCTTTTCTTTATCCTGGTATCTTAAACATCTTATCAAAATTGATCGCGGATTTTGATCAACTTGAGATCTTGGTCTTAAGGCTCTGTGCACCCTTTCAATCTCAATTAAAGTTTCTTCTCCCATTTCCAATTTCTCAGGAATCCATTTTTGAAATAAAAATATTGGGTCTTCTCCTTCGGTACCTTCTTTAAGTCCAACAATTTTAATATTGTTGCGTCTACTAAAATTTTCAAGCTTATCAATTTTTCCCACGAGTTGTTTTCTTTCTGATGTCCAGGCATCATTATCATCTTCCATCTTCTTCATTCTTCCATCCATTTCTTCCATTTTGACGTCCAAATCTGTAATTTTCTTTTCCATTTTTTCCTGTTTCTTTGTCATTTTATCAAACATAGCCTCCATATTTGTTATTGTTTTCTTTAATTACTTTTTGGTTACTTTTAATTACTTTTAATGCATTTAATTTATGCATTATTTGCCTCAACATCTTTTTTTGTATTTTCAGAGGAACTTTCATCTTCTTCTTCTTCTTCTTCTCCATCTTCGTCTGATTTTTCCAGAGAGTCCGCCTCTCTCTCAGACTCGATTCACTGTCGGTTTCAGTCGTTGCTGGATTTTGTAGTTCTGGTTGCTCTCTTTTGCGCATGCTCGTTCCTTTACGCTTGCGCAGTTCTCGTTGATCTTTTCCTTTAGAAATGGCCGATGCTGCCGCAGTCTCCTTTTCTGTTTCACCGGTGGTGTGTTGTACCCGAGTCCGCGGTTCTTCAGTAGAAGTAGGCCTTGATTCTGTTCCAACTTGAGCGGTCTTCGCGGTAGCAGTTTTCTTCGCCCTCTGTTTATGAGGCATAGCTTAAAACAATCCAAAGTAATTTATAAGTAACCTTAAAAAAGTATTAATTAACTTTTCTTCACTTAAACATTAATTTATTAACTTTTTTACGGGAGGACTGGGTTCCAGCGTCCCGATCCTATGTCACCCGTGACGTCCCCCCCCCCCCCCGCCTTCCCGGTCTTCATTTCTGATCCAGTCCTTGGAACAAGCATGCTCTGGAATTCAGGAACAAGGAACAGTGATTCTCCCTCTGCCCGTCTGGGAGTCGGTCATTGAATCGTTAACCCCTCCACACCGTCCCATCACACACTCCCGGGGCCAGACACAGAGTGAATCTTCCTCCACACTGTCCCATCACACAATCCCGGGGTCAGACACAGAGTGAATCTCCCTCCACACCGTCCCATCACACACTCCCGGTGTCAGACGCAGAGTGAATCTCCCTCGACACCGTTTCATAACACACTAACGTGGTCAGACACAGAATGAATCTCCCTCCACCCCGTCCCATCACACACTACCGGTGTCAGACACAAAGTGAATTTCCCTCCACACCGTCCCATCACACACTCCCGGGGTCAGACACAGAGTGAATCTCCCTCCACACCGTCCCATCACACACTCCAGGGGTCAGACACGGAGTGAATTTCGCTCCACACCGTCCCATCACAAACTCCCGGGGTCAGACGCTGAGTGAATCTCCCTCCACCCCGTTCCATCACACACTCTCGTTGTCAGTCACGGAATAAATCTCCCTCCACACCGTCCCATCACACACTACCGGTTTCAGACACAAAGTGAATTTCTCGCCACACCGTCCCATCACAAACTCCCGGGGTCAGACACAGACTGAATCTCCCTCCACACCGTCCCATCGCACACTCCCGGTGTGAGACACAGATTGAATCTCCCTCCACACCGTCCCATCACACAATCCCGAGGTCAGACACAGCGTGAATCTCGATCCATACCATCCCATCACACAGTCCCGGGGCCAGACACAGAGTAAATCTCCCTCCACACCGTCCTATCACAGTCTCCCGGGGTCAGACACAGAGTGAATTTCCCTCCACACCATCCCAGCACACAATCCCGGGGTCAGACACAGAGTGAATCTCCCTCCACACCGTCCCATCACACAATCCCGGTGTCAGACACAGAGTGAATCTCTCTCCACACCTTCCCATCACACACTCCCGGGGTCAGACACAGAGTGAATCTCCCTCCACCCCGTCCCATCACACACTCCCGGGGTCAGACACAGAGTGAATCTCCCTCCACCCCGTCCAATCACACACTCCCGGGGTCAGACACAGAGTGAATCTCCCTCCACCCCGTCCCATCACACACTCCCGGGGTCAGACACAGAGTGAATCTCCCTCCACCCCGTCCCATCACACACTCCCGGGGTCAGACACAGAGTGAATCTCCCTCCACCCCGTCCCATCACACACTCCCGGGGTCAGACACAGAGTGAATCTCCCTCCACCCCGTCCCATCACACACTCCCGGGGTCAGACACAGAGTGAATCTCTCTCCACCCCGTCCCGTCACACACTCCCGGGGTCAGACACAGAGTGAATCTCCCTCCACACCGTCCCATCACACACTCCCGGGATCAGACACAGAGGGAATCTCCCTCCGAACCACCATGAGAGGCCTTGTTGAAAGCTTTTCAAATTCGACTAATACAATATCCAACCCGGGCTTCATCAATCAACCATTTTTCATAAACAATGTGATCAGGTTTGTAAACTATAATCTTACCCACACAAAGCCATTTTGCAAACCTCAAAAAAATATGCCTTTACCGATGTGAGTTGAGTCTATGAGTAAGAATTAATGTAAAGACTGATGCACGAGTCAACCATTTACCGGACGTACAAAAAAGCTGGATGAGCTCAGCAGGGCCGGCAGCATCAGTTGAAAAAAGCAGTCAATGTTTCTGGTCGAGAACCTTCGTCAGGTCTAAAGAAGCAGGGGGCAGGGGCCCTATGAAGAAGATGGCGGAAAACGAATCAGAGGAAAGATCAAGGGTGGGGAGGGGAAGCAGGGCGGGGTTAAGCAGGAGAGGAGAAGAAGGAATCTAAGGGAAAAGCACAATGGGTTGTTGACCCCACCAGACCACCACACCAGCCTCCGGAACCAGCATATTATCCTACGCAACTTCCGCCACCTTCAACAGGACCCCACCACTAAGGACATCGTTCCCTCTCTACCCCTCTCTGCTTTTCGCAGGGATCGTTCGCACGCATCTATCCGAACTTCTCTTAAATATTGAAATCAAACTTGCATGCAACACTCATTCTGGCAGCTCGTTCCAACACTCTCACAACCGTCTGAGTGAAGAATTTTCCTTTCCTGTTCTCCTTAAACTTTCACCCATCATCCTTAACTCATGCGCTCTGGTTGTAGTACCTCCCAACCCCCATGGAAAAAGCCGACTTGCATTCACCCAATCACTGGGACTTCACCTCTGCAGGGGTGATCGATACCAAAGGGATAGTTTGCATCTTCACTAGAAAGGGGTGGTGGTCAGTATCCTGAGGTTCTGCGCTGTTTTTTCACCACACGTTTTCTGACAAACGATCATCACAATTGGCAAACAAGAGGAAATCTACAGCTGCTGGAACTTCGAGCAACAAACTCAAAATGCTGGAGGAGCTTCGCAGGTCAGGCAGCATCTTTGAAAAAAAAAGTACTTCTTCTGTTAATGCTGTCTGGCCTGCTGAGTTCTTCAAGCAATTTGTGTGTGTAGACCATCGTACGTTATAGTCTGTAACTTCCTTTTGGAATTGAAGACAATTCGATGTGGCTGAACCGAGGCGAGATAGCCGATCCTTTGCTGAGAGCAAGGAAGACACAAGCTTCGATCGGTGTCAGCACCGTGCGAAAGCCAGTTGCAGGTGCTGAGGTTTGGGCAAGATTGAGTCTGTGTTTTACTTTAGTAGCAATGTTAGATCTGTGAAGGGAGCACTGGTCTGAACTGCCCAGAGAAATTACTCTTGCCAATGGAACTGTTTTGAACGCTGACATTAAATTTCTTATAATGGACTGCACGAATCCTAATCTCTGAAACAACTTCACGAGAATGAGTGTGAAGTCCGTTATTGCATCTACGGGGTAATGGGATCAGATTTAGCTAACTGTACGGACAATAGCTATGTCCCCAGTAATATCACAACTTCTGCTGATGGCAGTTACAGATTCGGCTGGCAGGCTGAACAAACGCTGTCAAGGGGTTATTACAATCCGGCATATGTAGTACCAAATAGATACCATCTGCCAGCGTTGAAGGATGAAGGAGACTGAGCAACGTTACTGGATTGCAGTGTTCCTGTTCTGGGACCGTGGATAGACATGAAAAGCCAGAGAAAGCAGCACCTCCTAGTGGCCCCATATTTTAATTCCGCGTCCCATTCCCATTCTGATATGTCTATCCACGACTTCTCTACTGGCACGATGAAGCCACACTCAGGTTAGAGGAACAACACCGCATATTCCGTCTGGGTAGCCTCCAACCTGATGGAATGAACATAGATTTTTTCAAACCCGTTAATAAACTTCCTCCCTTTCTTAGCCCATCCCTGATCGATTTATTCCCCACCCTCCCTTTTTACGGAGACACTAATCTTACCTCCACTAATGCCCACCTTTAAGTACTCACCCTGGCATTTTAAAGCTGCACCTTGTCATATTTGATACTTGCACCCTGGGTAAGTGATTCTGCTTGTCTACGCCTCTCTTAGTTTTATAAAGTTCTACCATTTCACCTGTCAGCCTCCTTCACTTCGTGGAAAACAGTCCAAGTCAGTATGATCTTTCCTTGTAACTGAATCCCGCGGTCCATGTAACATTCCTGTGAATCATTTTTGCATCGTTTCAGCTGAACCACATCCTTCCTCTCGTGGTGACCAGAACTGCACAGGGTACTCCTGATGTGGTTTCATTATTGATTTGTACAACTGTATTATGATGTCCCAGCTCCTCCCAAAGCCTTTTGCCGATGAAGGCAAGCATGACGTGCACCTTCTTCACAACCTTGTCTACCTGTGTTGGCACCTTCATGAAATTATGTACCTGTACCCCAAATCTTTCTTTTCGTCAACAATCCTCAGGAACCTATTATTCTCTGTCTGTGTCATAACCTGCTTTAACTTTGCAAAATCCATCATTGTGCATTTGTCTGACACTGTAACAAAACCTCTCTATTTCTCTACAGCAATAAATATCAATGAACCATTCACCTCTGAACCTTGGTCATATATGATTTTATGAACCACTCACTACACCCATCTCTAATTCGTTGTGCAGGAGAACACATTGACGCCTCTCTATTTCTCTCATTGACAATTTATCTCTACATAAATAATTGTCTGACTTTTGTTTCCTCCTGCTTCTCTGCATGCCATCACACTTTACCACATTAAGCTTCATTTACCAAGTATTCTTCTCACCAGCTTCCCCATGTCTTGTTGGAGAGACCAGATGTTCAAACACAACACGTCCCCTCATCACGTTCCCCATCATTGACACCGTGGATTCCGCACATTCTGCCCTTTCATCGGGTCATTAATATCAATAAGTCATTGATGATCCCTGGAAAACTCCACCAATTATATCCTCCTTACACGTTATTCTGTCTCAGTATGATAACCTGACTTCAATCAATATTAACACACTTCCTTCCCAGCACAGAGCTCTTGTCTTGTGCACTTGCCTTACATGTGGTAAATGCCCCTGAAAGTACAAAGACACACTTCTCCAACTTCCCCTATAAAGTCTCAAAACTCTGGTATCACACAAAATGCTGGTGGAACGCAACAGGCGAGGCAGCATCTATAGGGAGAAGGGCTGTCGAAGTTTCGGGCCGAGACCCTTCGTCAGGACTAACTGAACGGAAAGATAGTAAGAGATTTGAAAGTGGGGGGGAATTCAAAATGTCAGGAGAAGACCGGAGGGGGTGGGGTGAAGCTGAGAGCCAGAGAGGTGATTGGTAAAAGGGTTACAGAGCTCGAGAAGGGAAAGGATCATGGGACGGGATGCCGAGTGAGAAGGAAAAGGGGAGGGGAGCACCAGAGGGAGATGGAGAACAGGCAGAGTGATGCGCAGAGAGAGAAAGAAAAAATAAAGGGAGAAAGGGGAAAAAAACTAAATATGTCAGGGATGGGGTAAGAAGGTGCATTAACGGAAGTTAGAGAAGTCAATGTTCATGCCATCAGGTTGGAGGCTAACCAGCTGGTATATAAGGTGTTATTCCTCCAACCTGAGTGTGGGGTGAAGGGTCTCGGCCCGAAACGTCGACAGTGCTTCTCCTAATAGATGCTGCCTGGCCTGCTGTGTTCCACCAGCATTTTCTGTGTGTTGTTTTAATATTCAGTAACCCAGGTTACAGGGTCCAAGACCAGGTTCCAGATGGACAGGGTGGTGAAGAGGGGTTTGGAACACTGTCCTTCAGTCAGGGCACCGAATATAGAAGCTGGGAAGAAATGGTGCAGATGCACACCACGTTGGTTTCGCCGCATTTTGCAAATAGTGTTTAGTTCAGGTCGCCCTGCTGTATGACAGACACCAATCACCTGGAAAGAGTGCAGAGGAGATTTACTGGGATGTGACTGGATCTCAAAGGACTGAATTGTGAAAGGTGTTTTGGACAATTTTCCCTGGAATGTCAGAGAATGAGTGCTGGTATTGCAGAGGTGTATTGCAGTGTGGGTCGAATAAAACAGTCTTTCTGCCAGTGTTGGGGAATCAGGAACCGGAAGGCATTGGTGTAAGAGGAGATCTAATAGGAACCTGAAGGGCAACATTTCCAAGCACAGGCTGGACAGCAAATGGAATGAGCTACTGGGGGAGTGGTTGAATGAGGTACATCGAAGCAGTACTCGGACAGGCTAATGGGAAGGAAAGGTTTTGAAGGATATGGGTCAGAAGGTGGGAAATGGGACGGAGGATAACATTGTTCATAATATCGTTGTGAGGCGGTTACAGACCAGAAGCTCAGATGGGAATTTTGGTCAGTGTGGACCATTTGAGCTGAAGACTTGTTTCTGTGCTGTGTGAATCTGACTGTAAACCCTCTTGGTTTAGTTCAATGACATTAAACTTTTCTAAATGACTTGTCATTTCTTCACAGATTATAGACTCCAGTACAGTTACCTACTTTGTTTTCCTTTCTCTTCCACCCTTCAGCAATGGTTTTCAGCTCCACTGGGACCTTTCTGTAACAGTGATTTTTGACAGATTCCAATGTCTCTACTTTCTCTCCAGCCTTCCTGTGAAACCGTCTGGTGCAGGTCGTTGGGAACTGGATATTTTTGCTTTTAGTCCCATTAGTTTATCACCCCTGATGGTGATTGCTACACATTATGGCACAGCATTGAAATGTCACCGTTAGATATCTGTAGGATGTTTGCTGTGTCCCCACTGAAAACACTAATGGAAATTATTGAGTTAACTAATCTGTTTTTCCTTGATATTTTTATCTTTTGTCGCATCATGAGTTACTGGAAAAATCCCGACTGTTTTGTCCACCCTGTCTTTGCCTCTTTGTTTGTTCTCTGAGTTAATATTTACCTTGAACTCTTTTAACCACAGACTGTTGTTTGCTCCCTGTGATTCCTCTGTCTGATCGGGATAAATGTCGGCTCTAACGAAACTTCTCCTTAAACATCTGCCACTGCTCATATTCAGGATCCTTCACCGCAAGAACTCTCTGTAATACCACCTCTTTACACAGATTACAACTGAAATGGCATGTTCCTGGGTAAATAAACTACTGTATGAAACTGTCTCTGACCATTCCACAAATTCCTCTTCCACTGAACCAGTCTGATTATTTTAATCAATAAACAAACAGAAGCAAACACACAGAGAATGTTGGAGGAACTCAGCAACCAGTCGACAGCTCGGGCTGGGAACCTTCATTCTGATTAAAGAGAAAGAGACAAAAGCCAGAATTAGGTGATGGGGGAGGAGTAGAAGGACAAGTGAGTGCGGGAGGGGTCTGGTTTCTGGAGGAACGATTATGTGAAGAGCTGAGTGACAGGCAGAAAAGGCAAAGAGATGAAGAGAAAGGAATCTAACAGGAGAGACGCAGGACCACGGGATTACACAAAAGAGATGGAGAGCCAGACAGAATTGATGAGGAGGTCATGGCGGTGCGTGAGGGGAAGTGAAGGAGTAAAAAGCCACCAGAATGGGGCGGGGGGATCCGAAGGAACGCTGAGGTGGAGTGGGCGGAAGAAGCACAGGATATTCATTTCTTGAATTTGAAGAAATCAATGTTCATGCCGTCGAGATTGGAGGCTACACAATCGGAATATGAGTCGTTGCTCATTCAACATATACTTGGCCTCATCGCAGCAGGAGAGGGGGCCATAGTCAGACATGCTGTTGATGGCCCTCCGCTGGTCAGGTTCGACCATGGATATTGTACCTTCGCGGATGAAAGTCAATATGCAAGTCAGGGTAGTACGATACATAAAGCAAGCTGTTGCCCATGCAGGGGTGAATGCTCTCCACGCAGCTGATGAATCCAGAGCAATGGTCGAGACCGATGCAGTCAGGCACCAGAGGTGTCGCAGAATTAGCGGTGTGTCTCGAAGTAGGGATGACCGTCTCTAATGACATTTGAAATATTTCTGTCACAGCCCAAGCTGTATCTACACTAACTTCCCTCAAGGTCCAAGGGAAAATCCTGTCAGGACCCAAAGGCTTTTGCCATTTTATATTCGTTAAAAGCGCCAGTACTTCCTCTTTTTTACTCATCATAGTTTCCACAACTACCATACTTGTTTCCCTTATCTTCACGATACAATTTACTTCTCCTTATTGAATACCGAAGAAAATAAATTGTTCAAAATCGACCCCATCTCTTTTGGCTCCACATATAGCTGTCCACTCTGATTCTCTAAGGGACCAATTTTCTCCCTTACTATCCTTTTGCTATTGATATAACTGTAGAAACCTTTAGGATTTATTTTCACCATACTTGCCAAAGCAACCTCGTATCTTCTTTTAGCGTTTCTATTTTCTTCCTTAAGAAAATTTATTTATATTCTTTATATTCCTCAAACACGTCATTTACACCATGCTGCCTATATTTATTATAGATCTTTCTCTTTTTCGAAATAATCTTCCAATGTCCCTTGAAAACCATGGCTCTCTCAAACATCTCACACTCTCTCATACCCGGACTCCAGCACCATCAATACTGGTTCAAAAGACCATGTAATGGCCCCCCGTCGATCTCGGCTGCCACAGCAACCCAGGGCATATTCAAAATCCGGACTCCAGCACCATCAATGCTGGTTCCAAAGACCATGGAATGGCCCCGCCGTCGATCTCGGCTGCCACAGCAACCCAGGGCATATTCAAAACCCGGACTCCAGCATCATCAATGCCAGTTCCAACGACCATGGACACCTTCAACGCAATTGCGCAGACCCCAACTGCGACTCCAGCCTTGAACACCAGGCCGGGTCTTCACGTGCAGCGGTTGTGACTCCTGTCTGACCTTCCCCAAGCACCACTCTGCATTCTCCTCTCCCTCAATCCCATCGTCAGCTCCTGGACCCTCAGAGGCTCCACCTTCCTCTCACCCTAATCCTCCCCTCTCCACCGACTTCACCAGCCTCTCCCCTGTGATCTTATCTCTCACCCGTGCCGGGAATTTACCATCCCCTCCGACATTCAACTCCCTGAGGCAGAGTGCTCTGTCCTCAGTAAAGACCTCATCTTTGTGCTCCTTCGCCCACACCTCAGCGAGTTCGACGTACGCCATGATGCTGAACTTTTCTTCCGCCGGCTCCGTCTACGAGCCTAATTCTTCGGCAAGGACTCCCACCCCCACCGATGACCCGTCTTCAACCAAACTCCTCTTCATCAACACCCCGCTCTGGTCTTCTGCCTGCTCTGGATCTCTTTATTGCTAGCTGCTGACGGAACATCAACCATCTGGACTTCCACTTGTTCCACTTCCAACCTCACTTCTTCCGAAAGCTCTTCTCTCCGCTCCAACCCCAAACTCAGTATCAAACCCGCTGATAAGGGGGCGCTGTCGTGGCCTTGTGTACTGACTTCTACATGGCCGAGGCACAGCGACAACTCACTGATACCTCCTCTTACTTACACCTCGATCATGACCCTACTAAGGAGCACCAGGCCACTGTCTCCCACACCATCACCAACCTTGTCAGCTCAGGGGAGCTCCCATCCCCTGCCACCAATCTCATAGTTCCCACACCCTGTACTTCCCGTCTCAGCCTCCTGCACAAGATCCACAAATCCACATGCCTGTCCAGGTAGACCTATTGTCTCAGCTTGCTTCTGCCCCACCGGACTCATTTCTGCGTATCCTGACACTGTTTTATCCAACCTTGTTCAATCCCTTCCCACCTATGTTCGTGACACTTCTCATGTTCTGAATTTTTTCAGTGATTTTTAGTTCTATTGCCCCCCACTGCTATATTTTCGCCATAGACGTGCAGTCCCTATATACCTCCATCCCCCACCAAGAAGGTCTTAAAGCTCTCCGATTATTTTTGGATTCCAGACCAAACCAATTCCCGTCTATCACCACTCAACTCCGTCTCGAGGAATTCGTTCTCACTCTCAATAATTTGTCCTTTGGCTCCTGCCACTTCCTCCATACCAAAGGTGCAGCCAGGGGCACCCGCATGGGTCCCATCTACGTCAGCCTTTCTGTTGGCTTTGTGGAGCAGTCCATGTTCCAAGCCTATACGAGTATCTGCCACCCTCTTTTCCTTCGCTACATCGACGACTGCATTGGTGCTGCTTTCTGCACGCATGCTGAACACGTTGATTTCATTAACTTTCCCTCCAACTTCCATCCTGTTCTCAAATTTACCTGGTCCATTTCCGACACCTCCCTCCCCTTTCTTGATCTTCCTGTCTCCATCTCTGGAGACGGCTTATCTACACATATCTTCTATAAGCCGACTGAATCTCACAGCTACCTGGACTATTTGTATTCCCACCATGTCTCTTGCAAAAATGTCATCCCCTCTTCGCAATTCCTGCGTCTCCGCCGCATCTGCTCTTGGGATGAGGCTTTTCATTCCAGGACGAAGGAGATGTCTTCCTTTTTCTATATACCGTCTGGGCAGCATCCAACTTGATGGCATGAACATTGACTTCTCTAACTTTCGTTAATGCCCCTCGCCTTCTTACCCTAGCCCTGATTTAGTTATTTCCCCCCCCCGCCACTTTTTGTACTCTCTCTGTCCATCACGCTGCCTGTTCTCCATCTCACTCTGGTGTTCCTCTCCACCTTTCTTTCTCCCTAGGCCTCCCGTCCCATGTTCCTTTCCCTTCTCCAGCCCTGTATCCCTTTTGCCAATCAGCTCTCTAGCTTTTTGCTTCAACCCACGCGCTCAGGTCTTTTCTTATATTTTTGCATTTCCCCCTCCACCTCCTATTTTCAAATCTCTATCTTTTCTTTCAGTTAGTCCTGACGAATGGTCTCGGCCCGAAACATCGACAATGCTTCTTTCTATACATGCTGCCTGGCCTGCTGCGTTCCACCTTCATCTTGTGTGTGTTTCTCGAATTAGCAGCATCTGCAGATTTCCTTGTGTTTACATTGATTTCTTACAATTTTAAAAGTAAGGTTGCTATTAATTGATACCAAATTATTCAAAGGAAAATGTTCATTCTTATGAAAATTTATTTTATGTCCTGAAAACTGGCAAAAACAGGAGAATGAAGGAAGTACGAAAGGTAATGAAGTCTTAACATTAGAAATTTAAAGCAAAAGGTCATCGGCATAATGCAAAAGTTCTAAAGAAAGGACATATTTGACACAGCTTTGTGGACCAAGAAGCCTGTATTGTGCTGTTGCAATTCTACGTTCTGTATGTTCCTATTCTACCTGTTTCCTCAACACTACATGCCCTTCCACGAATCTTTCTAACATCTGAAACTTGGCAACACAGCCATCTATTCTATCATATAAGTCATTATATACAGCAAAAAAAAAGAAGTGATCCCAACACCGACCACTGTGGAACACCACTGGCCACTGGCAGGTAACCGGAAAAGGAGCATTTTATTCCCAATTGCTGCCTCTTACCAATCAGCCAATGACCTGACCATGTTAATAACATTCTAGTAATATCATGGGCTCTTACTTTTGTAATCAGCCATCTGTGTGGTAACTTGTCAAAGGCCTTCCTGACGTCCAGATAAACAAAATCCGCTGCATCCCATTTATCTATCCTACTTGTATTCTCCTCAAAGAATTCCAACAGGAAGACGTGAATTATTCAACGAGTAAATAAATAGACTAAGCTCAGAGATAGTGCTTAGCCGATGACGAATTATTTTGACACAACTAAAGCATCCATTTATCACTGACTGAAGAGTCGTGGAAGATTGAAGATTGTCACCATCCAGACTTTAGGTGATCCTAACCCTCTGTGCAATTCCCAATCTACAATACAAGGTCAGCAATATTCATTTGTTACTGAAAGCTTGGAGCCATAAAAATGTTATAAAATAAACATTTAACATTGAATCGGATAGAAAACCTGATTCATAAAGGTTTGGATACAGGAGGAAGTGGTTTATGATGAATGTTAAATTGTGTCAATGCTTAAAATAAGGGATAGCAAAAAATAAAGGCCTGAAAGAGGACCACAAGCTTTAGGTTTGGAGGCCATTGTGCCTCAATGACCCTGAGTTCTATGTTGTCTGGAGACAGGGGCTTCCGCTTTGGCTCTCGGCAGTATCAGCCGTACCAAATAGGTCAATAAGTAGAGGCCAGGCTAAGAGAGGTCCACGGGTCTGGGCGTTCAGCCAAGGAATAACAACTCTGACTAGTAAGACCAAACTGCTCCAGAAACAGCAATGAAGAATTATTCTAGATCTGAGTGTAAGGCTTCTCCTCAGTCTCCACGTGGGATGTGTACTGGACTGCACTGAAACCCAAGAGGAAGCTAGTGACATGGTGAAGAAAGCCCTGACCACGGCCAGAGAAGGAAGACATTTATTTCTGCCCTAACTGTCAGTAGTGTAATTGGCAGAAAATATAAATATAATAGTTGCACTTGGACTTTTAGCATTTTTCATTCTCAAATTATAACAGCTCAGAAGTGGTAGTCGGATGCAGCAAATTGAAGTACTTTATTACACAGAAGGAAACAACTCCAATGTCATGATGAACATCCTCTTATCATTAGTCGTGTGCTCTGAATCATTCACCAGGAAATGCTGATGGATATTTGCCATACACACACATACTCATTGCAGAAATCAAAATCATATTTCTGGAGGTGTATTTCCTTAGCATCAGCTTGGCTTACAATTGAGACTGGATACAATTGGAAAGGAAGCTGAAATGTTTTCTCTGGAACACCAGAGACTGAGGCGGGATCAGATAAAAGTTTATAAGATTAAAAGAGGCACAGATAGATTAGACAGGGAGTATCTGTTTCCCGTGGTTGAAATGTCAAATACCAAAGGGCAGGCATCTAGAGTGAGAAGGCATGGGTTCAAGGGGCACATGAGAGGTAGGCTTTTGACTCAGAGAGTTGTGGATGACTGGAATGCATTGTTCTTACGAGCTCTTAACAGATCTTTACTTACCAAACGGTTACCTGCTGTGTTCTGGACAGCTATGTGGGAATATGCATCTCAGACTTTCGCACATATTTTCCTGTGAATTGACAAGAAACAAAGAACAGTGAATTCAGCTTGCAGCTCCGTTATCTCAGACTATTGACTTTGTTGCCCATGGAAGAATTCCACAGCATGCTTTCTGGAGTGCTGTTGCACTGAAAAGGGTTCAGGTATGAGGACAGGTGACAGAAAATAGTTGAGAGAATAACACACGCCAATCCTCATGGAGGGATCAGAAATTAAATGAGGGAGCTAAGTTCCTGGGTGTGAAAATATCCGAGGACCTAACCTGGACCCAACATATTTATGCTGTGGTAAAGAAGGTATTTCGGCGGCTATATTTCAATAGAAATTTGAGTAGATTTTGAATGTCACCAAAAACGCTATACTTTCTTGGAAGCTTGACAAAATTTGACATGTTAGCTGAAACATTTACAAATTTCCACAGTTGTTTGTTAGAGAGTATATTGACTGGTTTTCTCGTGGCCTGATATGGAAGCATCAATGCCATTGTACGGAAAAGCCTGTCAGTAGTAGTAAATATGGCCCAGTCCGTCATTGGTAAACCAAACCCACTAATCCCTCCTACCTACACCATGTCCAAATCCCTCCATCTTTCTGCATCAGATCACCTCTCAGTCTCTGGAGTTGCAGTGAAAACAACTATTTTATTACCCCTCTTGTGATAGTACACACCCTTTAACTGAGGCAGCATCCTGGTAAACATACTCTGCACCCTCTACTGAGCCTCCACATCCTTCCAAGTGTGGGGCCACCGGAACTTTATGCAGTGATCCTGACGTGGCCCAACGAGAGTTTTACCAAGTTGGAACATGAATTTTGAACTCAGTACCTGGACAAATAAATGAAAGCATTCTGTAAGCTTCTCTGAAGCAACATATCAACCTGTGTAGCTACATTCAACTAGCAATGAATGGGGATGCCATGATCTCTGCTCAGCAACACTCTAAAAGACCTTGTCCATAACAGAGTTCTGTCTCTTTGCATTTGCCCTGCAGAGTTGCAGTTCCTCACATTTCTCTGGGTCAAATTCCATCTGCCATTTCTCAGCCTATATCTGCAACTGATCTATATTTTGTTGTATTTATTGCCACTCCCTTGTACTATCCACAGCTCCGTCAATCCTGGTATCATCTGCTAATTTACTAACGAATCCATCTACATTTTCATCCAGGACATCTAGAGACATTACAAGCAGCAGAGGTCCCATAATAGTTCGCTGTGAAACTCCACTAATCGAAGACCTCCAGCTCCAATGTTTTCCTTTAACCACTCCTCCTGTCTCTTATGCGAAAGCCAGTACTGACTCCAAACAGCCAATTCCTTGCCAACCACATGCATCTGAATTTTCCGGATTACCATCCAAAAAGACTTTGCCCAGCGCCTGAGTAAAATCAATGTAGATACACGCACTGCCTACCCTTATCAAGCTCTATGTAAATAGCTTCTATTTGGATAAACAAGTTTGCCAAGAATAATCAATTGAAGGTGACCATGAACAAACAGGTCCTGACTCAGTGTCGTCAGTTGGGGGTCGTATGTCCGCACTGTCCCTGGGATCAAATCCACATATTTAGACATCAAAGTTAACACTATTGCTGCCAGAAGAAGTGAGAAACAAGATACACTTAAACATCATCCATAACATTTCCAATCTGTTGAACCCATTTCCCTGCAATTTAGTGAAAGACTGTCTATAGCCGTAGTTATGTGACTTGTCAGGACCTCAGTCCGAGCATGATTCAGCTGTACCCTGTCCAATCAAATCATCTCCATTCCTCCCCAAAAGTGGGACCAAAGTATCATGAATATCAGCAATCTTCCTCCAGTCTTTGAGGCACACTTTTAACTCCCTAATCTAATTGATCCTGTAACAAGCGCACGCACTTTACATAACAATGCAGAGTATATTAACCTTTTGATTCTGATTCCTATATTTATTTCTTAGCTGCTTAGCAGTCACTTTTCAGTGGTTATCCTATTTGCTGGACTCACCTGGACCAGGACCACTGATCATTTTTTTTCTCCCACCCCAAATTCCTCCGCAGTTCAGATGTGATGCCCCAAATCTATTATTTACTTATTTATTGAGATGCAAGATGGAACAAGGACTTCCATCCCCTCAAGCTGCGCCACCTAGTAAACCAAGGTACAAGCTGTGTAATCACAGGACAATTTGTAATGATCAATTCCCAAGCCTATCGGTCTTTGAACTGTGAAAAGAAACTCGATCAGTCGGGAATATCCCAAGCTTTCCACTCAGTGGATGTAAAGAGACTCCGAGCATGATGGGACTGGAATTGTTCTCCAAACTCCGGAACGTCCCAGTCGCCCTACTCTTTGAGAAATGTGAAAGGCAGAAGATAGGAAAGAAGGGGCCAGATAATCAGACTTTAGTGGTAGGGACGATGTTGGAGTTGATTGTAAAGGATGTGGTTTAGGGATTCTGGGAGGCACGAATAGCTTGTCGGTTTCCTTGAGAAAACCATGCCTGACTAATCTGTTGGAATTCTTTGAAGAAAGAAAAAAATAAGATAGACAAATATGTTGATGTTGTGTCGATGTAGATACGTTGATGTTGTGGACATAGATTTTCAGAAGGCTTTTCACAAGCTGCCACACATAAGGCTGTTTAACAAACTATAAACCCATGGTATTATTGAAAAGATACCAGCACGGATTCAAGAAGTGCTGCTTAGCAGGAGGAAAAGAGCGGGGAGAATGGGATCCTTTTCTGATTCATTACCTTGACTATTGGTGTTCCTCATGGCTTTGTGTTGTGACCAATTTTTTTTTATTATATGAGAATGATTTGAATGATGGGATTGATGGACCTGATGGAATTGATGGCCTTGTTGCAAAGTTTGCAGACGATACAAAGAGAAGTGAATCGGCAGGTAGATTTGAAAGAATAGGGAAGATACAGAAGAATTCGACACATTAAGGGAATGGTCAAATAAGTGGCAGATGAATCCAATGTTGAGAGGTTTATGGTTGTAAACTTTGTTAGAAGAAATGAAAGTTTTACTGCTTTCTAAATGGAAATAAAACATAAAAATCTGAAGTGCAAAAGCATTTGGGATTCCTGTGCAGCATTTGAAAACTTAATTTGTTGGTTGATTCTGTGGTCAGGAAGGTAAATGCCGTGTAAAATTTTATTTCAAGAGAATCAGAATATAAAACCGAGGATTGAATGTCTTGTAATATGAAGAGCATTTAGAACATAGAACATGGAAAACTTCCAGCACAATGCAGGTCCTTTGGCCCACAATGGTTTACCGAACATTTTTTTGAATTTCGAATTTACCCCGGATTACACATAGCCCTCTATTTTTTTCTAAACTCCATGTTCCATCCCAGGAGTCTCTTCAAATACCCTATTGTATCCTCCTGCACCATTCCACAAACTCATCACTCACTGCTTTAAATACTTACCCCTGACATCTCCTCTGTATCTACTTCCAAACACCTTCAAAATGTGCCCTCACTCATTAGCCTTTTCAGCCCTGGGATAGGACCTCTGACTATCTGCACAAACAAAGCCCCTGATCATCTTATACACCTCTATTATGTCACCACTCATCCTTCGTTGCTCTGAGAAGAAAAGGACAAGATCATTCAATCTATTCTCAATGGGCATGCTCCTCACTACCGGGACCATCCTCGTAAATCTCCTCTGCACCCTCTCTGTAGTCTCCACATTCTTCCTTATGTACAGCGACCAGAACTGGACACAGTATTCCAAGTGGGGTCTGACAGGGGTACTATATAGCTGCAATATTATCCTCTCGGCTCTTGATCTCAATCCCACAGTTGGTGAAGGCCAATGCACCGTATGTCTCATCAACCACAGTCAACCTGAACAGCAGCTTTGAGTGTCTTATGGACTTGGACCCCAAGATCCCTCTGTTCCTCCACACTGCCAAGAATTTTACTATTAATACTATATTCTGACATCATAATTCACCTACCAAAATGAACCACCTCACATTATCTTTGTTGAACTCCATCTGCCAACTCTCAGTCCAGTTTTGCACCATATCAATGTTCTGCTGTGAAATCTGACAGCTTTCCACACTATCCACAACACGCCCAACCTCTGTGACATCAGCAAATTTACTAAATCCTCTTCCACTTCCTCATGTAGACCATTTATAAAAATCAGAATGAGAAAGGCGTCCAGAACAGGTCCCTGAGGCACACCTCTGGTCGCCGACCTCTATGCAGAATATGACCCGTTTAAAATCACACTTTTCCATCTGTGGGCAAGCTAGTTCTGGATGCTCAAAGCAATTTCCCTTGGATCCCATGCCTGCTTAGTTTCTCCATAAGCTTTCCATGGGATATCATATGAATTGCATTACTAAAGTCCATATACACTACGTTTTCCGCTCTACCTTCATCAATATATTTAGTTACATCCTCAAAAAATTCAATCAGACTCGTAAGGCACAACCTTCTTTGACAAAGCCATGCTTTTAATTTATAATCATATTATACCTCTCCATATGTTTATAAATTCGACCTCATGGGATCTCTCCACCAAAGTACTAACCATCAACTGAAGTAAGACTCACTGGTCTTCAATTTCCCGGGCTAACTCTGCTTCCTTTGTTGAATAATGGAAAAAGATCTGCAACACTCCAATCCTCCGGAACTACTTCTGTCCCCATTCATGAAGCAAATATCATTGCCATGGGCTCCACCCCTCGCCTTCCACAGTCGCCTGTGTTCCATTCACACGTATCCCCCGGCACTCTTTATTGGTCCTATTCTCTCACGTCTTATCCCCTTGCTATTCCTGTCATTGTATAATGCCTTGGGGTTTTCCTTTATCCTGCTCATCAATCCTTCACCTGGCCGCTTCTGGCCTCAATCTTCCAGATCTCAATCATTATCTAGTCTTTCGCACCTTTCATGAGCTTTTGCTCTCCTCTTGATTAGATTTACAACAGCATTTGTACCCCATGGTTCCTGTCCCGTACCATCCTCTCCCTGTCTCATTAGAACACATCTCTTCAGGAATCCACACAAACATCCACTGAACATTTCCCACATTTCTGCCATACATTTCCTGATAACATCTGCTCCCAATTCAAGCTTCCACGTTCCTACCGGATAGCATGATATTTCCCCCTACTCTTATGAAACGTTTTCCTAACTTATCTGTTCCTATTCCTCTCCAATGTTATGGTAAAGGAGATAGAATTGTGATTTCTATCTCCAAAATGCTCTACCACTGAGAGACCTGACACCTGACTAGGTTCATTTCCCAATACTCGATCAAGTACAGCCTCTCCTCATGTAGGCTTATCATCATATTTTGGCAAGAAACTTTCCTGAACCCACCTAACAATGCCACTCCATCTAAACCCCTTGCTCGATGGAGATGCTAATTAATATTTGGGAAATTAAAATCGCCCACTAAGTCAACCCTGTTATTATTGCATCTTTGATGTCCCTGTCATCTGAGTCACAGGGGCAGACTCTGTGTCAGAAGTGCCACCATAGTTGCTTCCCCCATAGACTGTCTCCCCCCAACAGTACTCTGCATTGTTTTCAAAGCATTTTCATAGCACCAGACATGTTAGACTGCCACCAACATAATAGTACCCTCACCCCATAACCAACATTTCTACTTCATATCCAAGATCCACAAACCCGCCTGTTTCAATGAATTTCTCCCAGAGCCATGAACAGTGAGATCTCTTCCTAAAGGTAAATGCCTTTTCAAAATACACTTGGCCTCTGTTTGTTAACCCTGAGTTTTCCAGAGCCCAACGTATACTCAAAAGTATCAGAAGCAAAGTGGATCTACCTCAGTCTGCACAGGTGAATTTGACTTTCCTCCACTTCTGTAATTTGTGCATTGTTAACCTGCACCGACAAATACACTAGCTCAACAGGTTCAGTAACTCAAGTTCAAGTACAGACAACCAAATAAAGAAATGTTCCTCCAACCCATGGTGCACTCAGAAAACATATACCCACAAAGCACAGCACATAAAACACACCATTGTCACAAATAAATGGCTAAAATAAAATTCAAATACATGCAGTGGGCAGCACGGGTGAATTGTAAAGAGTAAACAGTAAACAATAAACAGCTCACATTGCTCGTGATGAGACCTTGGTGGTGCGAGGATATTTATTAGGTTCTCAGCCTGAGGGAAGAAGCTGTTACCCAGTCTGGCAGTCGTAGATCTGATGCTCCAGCATTTAATTCCTAAAGATTGTGGGTGTCAAAGAGATTGGCGGATGTGTGGTACGAGACCTGAACAAATTCAACTTCGTTATTTCACTAATGCTGCCCTCAAACGTTGTTAACATTCATTCTGTCTTTGTTCCTTGAGCGTATCCTGTCAACCAGCCAGTCCAGAATTCTTGTTGTCATGGAGAATGGCTGGGAACAGAAGCAGTTCTTGCAGTCTCCATTTCTCTAAGTTCATCTTTCTCCCTCTATGATACGTCAGTCTTCCATCAGCTGAATAACAGAACTGAGCAGCAACAAGATAAGCAAGGCCACATGGTCGACAGGCACCAGTAGAACACACAAAGGGTGAAATATACATTGATCAATTTGTACTTTTTATGACTGCACAGAAAATATATTGGAATACGATGCACTGTTTCGATGTAAGTGAACAATTGGTGAGGTGTAGAAGAGGATATTTTAGGTCCGAATGTAAATGTCTGGGTCAATACGAGTGGCATTCAGATCTGTCACTGAAAGGGTAGCGATGAGCGTACTGGAAATATAGGTGCAGCAGATAAACACCAGTAACATTTTTAAACCTGATGTGGATGTAAGGCAAAGAACACCATGAATGTATCAAGTTCAGACAGTGACCAGCCTCTGATCTCTGCTGGACAGTGGAACAGGTTTAGTAGTCCCACAGGAAACACTGAGATTCTAAAGTGTTTGAGATTATCACTCATCATTCACTCAAAATCTACATTATGCAAGCTGTCCTCTTACTACAATTGTTCTCTGGAGAACCTGCTCAGCATGGCCTACGACAATTCATCTGGGTATGTTTCCATCTTGGCACACAGACACTTCATAACGCCAGTCCATGCCAGCCCGAAAGCTGAGTGCTGCTTACTATATATAAAGTCACACTCGATAACGGAGTCAGCTCACAGGGGAGCTGGAAGCACCAGTGACAGTAGATCAGTTTGACAATTGATCCTCTGCACTGGTTTGCCAGCTGACTGCACATCAGCTGGACTCGAAGAGCACAGGGCCAGTTCCAGAGCGAGCTGCTGCTCTGCTGACATCGGCAATCAGTGAGGAGCTTTTTCCACAAACTCAGTGTTAAAGATTCATCGGCTGAAAACACATGTCCACTATTACAAAAAGAAAATAATCTGAACTACTTAATAAAATAGATTTGGAGAAATATACTGCACAGAAAACAGGCACTTCAGCCAAACACATCCACGCTGAGCAAGTTACCTGAATGAGCTTCTTATTTGCCCTCAATGACCCTCTAAACCTTTCTAATCAATGCACATGTCCAAATGTCTTCTAAATGGTAAAAACATGTCTATTAACTTAGTTTGTACTTAGTAAATCTGAGATGAATTTAGCCAGGGGATTTCCCAGCTTGTGAACTGGGAAGATCTGTGGAATGTCACTCTCTCTTTTTGGACTCTATGGAAAGTCTATGGTGGAGCACAGGGGCCGTCGGCTGAGTCCAATGCAGGATTTACAGTTGTCCAGTTATGGGGATTTCCCTCCACAGATACGTATTAGTCCCAATTAGAGATCAGACTTGACATCTATTGCACAAAGACCAGCTCGTTCAATTCATACAAAGTCTGCAGGGTAACATAGTATTCCTCAGCTGACGAGAAATAAATCTCAATAATTTATTCACGATGCCTGATGACCTACCTTTTTCCCTTCAGGAGCTGGGGTTTGGATTCAAAGATATTAAGTGGTGTAAAGTGCTGACCACTGATTTGCTACGTGGAAGTGGGTGAGATGCTTCTGCATTGACAGAAAAGCTGATGTCATCCTGTTACGTATTCCGGCAACAATGAATATATGAGTTCGGCAAGGGGTTCTGTATAACAAATAACACGTTTATTAAACACAGAAAACAAACCCCCCAAAAGTAACCAAACACTAACGTAACCGGAAACAGCTGTTGTGCGGCAGCTCAAACAGTCCTTAAAGCGATATTGCAAAAAGAGTTCTTTAAAGTAGTATTGCCAAAAGTTCGATATGCTCACAGTTCAGCTAAAAGGAGAGACTTTATAAGACTATTTAAATTTTCTTTCACGTCGCTTCACTTCGATACCCGATGTCGAACTTCTCCCACGACGAATTTACAAAACGGAACGGCTTAAAGGCACTGACCTTTCCTTTATCGCACTGTCCTCAATCTCCTGCTTTCCCGCAGAGATTAACACGTGAACAGTCCACGAAATCCTTTCGAATAAGGATTAAATAAGGTCGAACCCGTTTCACCGTCGAAGTAGATCCTCCTCGATCTTCGATCTTCACTCTCCACTGATTTCGGAACTAGCAGTATTTCAAGAACCTGCTGGCAATGATCTTTTAAACTTTTGGCATTTGATAAAACTTCACCCTTCAGCTAAACTGCGTCATCCCATTAAATCACGCAGTGGCATGAAATCAACTTGACAAATCCAGCCACGAGCTGTCCCTCCTCACAGGGTGGAGTCTTCCTTTTATAACCAGTTAAAAAAAAAACTGTCACATGATCTCTACTGGTGGGAAACTGACGTTATTTCACCATCACAAGACCATTACCTCAAGTCCAGTACAGCTTCAACCCCTGTCAAGTGACAAGGGCACCACTGTCATGTCACGAGTACGTAACCATCCATTCAGGGAATATACTGTTTTTAACTTTCCATTTGTTTTACAGTACCCAGTGAAAAGCATCCACTTCATGTGACAGAAGCCATAACAGATCATAAGTCTGTTGGTTATTCAAACTCTATCTGGAGACCTAATAGAGAAATCCCATCCTTACCCATTCTGGTTTTTCTTCACTCTCATCCCTACATCTAGACTCCTGACTCTTATCTGCCTCCAGACAAGCCTTTTGATAGTATCAAGTCTCCAGGAGCTTGTCAGGACGGGGACAGGATTGGACCCAAATGCAGAACGCAGGCACTGAAGTACTAGGGGTAGGACAGGATGGGGATGCCATGGCATGCAGGGGCTTATGCAGGCGGGGCTGGATCCCCGATTTCGTGATAGGGCAGGAGGATCCCAGAGCTCGTGGCGGGCCTCATGGATCCCGGGCAGGGCCACCTCCCAGGCTAAAAACACGGAGGCATCTGCAAGGAGCGGACACCTGGGCAGGTCGGGGCACAACCCTTAGTGAGTAATGGGTGGAAAGGGCAGAATCCCCACCGGGCAGCGGCAGTCCAGCCAGTCCTGCCCGAGGAAGGCAAGGAATCAGAAGAAAGTTGGGTCCAGGGAGAGCAGTAGGGCTACCATGATACACCGGTTTATTGGGAAGGGCAACCGACAGCGTGACAGCGCAGGCAAGGCGACTAAGGCGGAACAGCGGGACCAGCGCACAGGAGAGAAGCAGTGGAACAAGACCAACCGGACAGAACAGATGCAGAAGAGGCCGGCAACCAGGGCAAAACAGGATTCCGAGCAGGCCGGCAACCAGGGAAAGAGCAGAATTCAGAGCCGGCAGCCCAGGTACAGATCGGGTAAAACCGGCTTCGGAGTAGGACAACCCACACCCAGGCTCAGTCCGCGAGTCCCTTATAAACACCTGCCCCCTATTAGGCGACAGCTGTCCCTCCTTAAGTCAGGACGATCCAATGGCTCCGGGTGACAGGAGGGCTGGCTGGAGGAAGAGAAGAGTGCTTAGATTCATGGTACTTTGCTTCCACTATTGGGGAAGGATGGAGATGATTTGATTGGACAGGTTCCAGCTGAAACATGCTAGGTCTGAAGTCCTGACAAATCACATAACTAGGGCTGTGGACTGTATTTCACTAAATAGCAGGGAAGTCGGTTCAACAGATTGGAATTGGAATGTTTTTATTATTGCCATAGGTACCGCAATAGTGAATGTTTTGCATGTGTACCCTTGAGACAAATCAAATCATATCGTTACACAGTGTAATGAGGTAGGATAAGGTAAAACATTAATAATGCAGAAGGTGTAGAATAATGTGCTGAATAATTACAATAGAATTAAGGAAAAGTATGGATGAAATAATAGCATCCATGACATCACTGACGAGCGCTGCCTCAAAAAGGCAGCATCCATCATGAGGGACCGCCACCACCCAGGACATGCCTTCTTCCCATTTCTACCATCATGGAGGAGGTACAGGAGCCTGAAGGCACACACTCAATGGTTCAGCGACAGCCTCTTCCCATCTGACATCGGATTTCTTACTTATTTAACTTTTTTATACTATTTTTATAGAAATCTCACTGTGATTTACTGGTTTTATTATAATGTATTACGATGTACTTCTCGAGCATAACAAATTTCAAGACATATAGCAGTGATATTAAACCTAATTCTTTTTGTGAATATTAAAGAGGATACAAAGAGTACTTTTACAGATGTATAAACAGTAAAAGAGAGTGTAGAATGGATATTGGACCTCTGGGAAATGACACTGGAGAAGTTGTCAGATACACTGAAACGGCAGAGAACTGTACACGTACTTTGTGTCAGTCTCCAATGTTTTCCGTCATGAAGAGATGCCAGAAATTGAAGCCTGGGCGGCATTGAGTATCATCACTTTTAATAAGGAGATATTGCTTGGAGAGTTGTAAATCCTGACGGTGGATGGACAAGACACCACGGATTCGCAAAAAGAGGCTGAAGCGATTGTGAAGGCATTCATAGTGCAAGAATAATTAGTCAGGAATTGCTCCCTGTGACCGGGAAATCACAAATGTCACTCTACTCCTGAGGAACACAGGAAGGAAAAAGATAGGAAATTATTGGTTGCTGACCAAGATTGCAGTGGACGGTGCAATTTGAGAGTCCATGCTACGGATGAGGTATAAGTGCATCTTGGTTCTTACTTCTCCTAACAGTAAGAGTGTTCACTTTGATTTTGTAAATATGTGGATTTCATCTCCAGGCACAGTGAGTATATAAGATCCCCATTTGAATACACTAAGATATGAACTGTTTGTTCATAGTCACAGTGCATTGATTAATCTTCACAAACATGTTTATCCAAATATTTGCGCCATTGCAAAATACTCCATTTGAGGTTGTTCCCCTCCCTGAATCACAATATATAGGGGACAACCACCGAAATCTGATACAGCAGGTCAACGAAAGCAACTTAGATTTCTTCGTTACAGGTAAATCTGATTTGTCTGAGTCTTTCTGAAATAATTATTGACAAGCATTAAATGGAGATGGCTTCATTGGTAAATTGGCAGATGATGAAACAATTGATGGAGCTGTGGATAGTGTGGAGAACTGGCAATAAATTTAGCAAAATGTAGATCAATTGCAGATATAGGCTGGGAAATGGCAAATGGAAATTGACCCAGATAAATGTGACGAATTGCACCTCAGTAAGGCAAACGCAAGACAGAACACTGTTATGGGCAAGGTCCTTTGGTGTTGCTGAGCAGAGAGATCATGGCATCCTAGTTCATTGCTAGTTGTAAGTAGCTACACAAGTTGGTATGTTGTTTAGAAATAGGCTTACAACATGCTTGCATTTATTATTCAAATAATTTAGCTCAATAGTCATGTTCCTACTTTGTAAGACTCTCGTTGGGCCACATCTGGATGACTGCATACAGTTCTGGTTGCCCCACACTTGGAAGGATGCGGAGGCTTTGGAGAGGGTGAAGAATATGTTTACCAGGATGCTGCTTCATTTAGAGGGTGTGTGCTATCACAGGAGGAGTAATAAAATGTTGTTTCCACTGGAGCTCCAAAGGCTGAGGGGTAATCTGATAGAGGATTGCAGGAAGATGGAGGGTATGGACATGGTATAGGCAGGAAGGATTAGTGTTTGGGTGTTTTTGATTTGCTTTATAGCTAGTTCATCACAACATTGTGGCCCAAATGGCCTGGTGCTGTGCTGTACTCGTCATTGTTCTATGTTCTCAAAGCATTTTCATAGCAAACTGACATGTTTGACTGTTACTTTGTAGCTGTTGGTTAAATCCTTTGCAATTTACAACTTGCTATTTCTAAACTCAAGGTAAAGATTCCAATTAGAATTTTAAATCTCTCACAATATCATTAAACATGTTGGCTCCTAAACTACACAAGCAGCAATGACGTTAAATTAGTTTCGACATTCCATGTTCATGAGATGTAGATGTTCTTCTGCACACCATTGATTTAGCATGTCGTAATTTGAGTTAATAGCACCTTTCTGTCACCTTAAACAGTCTGACATATCACAGAAACAAATATTTTCACCCATAGAACTGCCAAAGATCAGATGACTTATCTTTAAACGCTGGAATCTCTTGTACATGAAAGTCGCTGAAGGTTCTGAGATTCTCAAACCACCCTGCCTGGCACATGTGATCAATCCATGGTCAAGGTCACTAAGATCTCATTTCTCTTCTATGCTGATGTTTGGTCTCAACAGCAAATGAATCTCTTGACCATTCCAGAATGCTTTTATGCATTAAGTTACATCGAAAATTTTGGATGATGAGATATCGGCACTAACAAGTGTAATGGGATGTACGGGTGTCCATAATAAAATGGCCACTGAATGTATTATGCTCTGATTGGGCTGTCCTGAACCATTTCTCTGTCATTGAGGTATTTTAGAAGTAGAGTTTCTGATAAATTGAAAAAACAGCATCCAATCTCACTCATGCAGCAATGTTACGACAATGTGTTTGATAATGACACTGATAGAAAGGACAAGGACTGAACACCAGGGAGAACTTGCCCATCTTTTCCAAGGTACATGGAAATCACTCAAGAGGCTTTAACATCTCTGTCTGGATTGCTTCAGAGCTGCATTGAAATAGCATCCTAGAATTTGAACTGTTCACAAGATTGGACCTTGAACCCATTCTATAGCCTCAAGGGAAGAATCACACCACCTGGTCACACTTGACACTGATACGAACTCAGCATAAAAACAACTTTAGGGAAATGGAAAACAATCAGCTCAGCAAAGGCAGCAGTACAGGAACTTGCAGCTCATACGGAATGGAATCTAAATTCATACTCTCTGTGATTAAAGAAGAGAATAGTAATTTTAATGTTATTCTATGTACAATTGAAGGGTCTTCTAAAGTAGTCTTCAAGGCTACTAGAGTCTGTACTTCTGCAGATAATCTATTACCTTCAGTGACAGGTATCTGATTGTACAAGACAATATGTGGGAACTGAATTCAGCACAGATATACTATAGCCTATTGTTGAACACACACAACTTAAACTACAAAAATACAGTATTGCCTTTAAAACTGATCTGATTTACTGTCCCAGCTATCCAACGATAAGTCATTCTTGTCATATAGAAGTATGTCTGTATTCACTTTACCTGTATTCTCAGTTTTCTGAAATATTCTACCTCTCAATTTGTAGTTTCCAAAAGTCATAGGAGCAGAATTAGGCCATTTAAACCCAAAGGGTTTGCCCCACCATTCCATTTTGGCTGATTTATTATCCCTCTCAACCCCATTTGCTTCCCCTGGTCAGGAACCTTTCACAAACATACTAATGAATAATCTATCAATCTCCACTTTACACATCCCCAATCACTTAGCTTCACAGCTGTCTGTGGCAAGCAATTCCACAGATTCACCACCTTCTGGCTCGAGAAATCCCTCCTCATCCCTGTTGTAAAGGGACATACTTCTACTCCAAGGCTGTACCGTCTGGTCCCAAACTCCACCACCACAAAATACATCCTCTCTACTTCAACTCTGTCTAGGTCTTTCAATAACCATAAGCTTTCAATGTCCTTCTTTTCTCTTTACCAGAGCTATCAAAAGTGAGATACCTTCCTCCAGATAATGGCCTTCCAAAAAACACTTGTCGTCCTGGTGTTTCTCCTGCTGCTTGTTAACACTGAGTTTTCCAAAGCTCAAATGACCGGACATTTTGAACACAGATTAAACAGTAATGCAGAGGGAATTTCTTCACAGGTAGGATTGTCTTACCTCCACTTCTTTAACAGTGTTCATTGTTGAAATTGCCTGCAATCCCAAAAATTGAACAGGTTCAGGAACTCAAGTTCAAATTCAATTTTCTTCACAGATATACAACCAAACGAAACAACATTCCTCTACAACGTGCTCCAACCACAGAACATTGATCGCACAAAGCGCATAAAACTAAATATTGTCAAAAATAAGTGAATAAAATATAATTCACAATGCATGCAGTGTGCAGCACATTAAAAAAACAACTAACAGTAAAGAGCTCACTGTCTTGTGATGAGAGGTCGGGAGTGGCAGGGCATTCATTGGTTTTGTAACCTAATGAAAGAAGCTATTACCCAGTCTAGCAGTCATAGTCCTCAAGCTCCAGTACCTCCTTCCCGATGATTATAGGTCAAAGAGATTGGGAGATACGTGCAAGGGATCCTCAATGATGCTTTGGGCTTTGACTAAATCAAATGTGTCAGATCATTAATATTCCAAACAACATTTTATTTAAAGTCAAACATCTATTTTTTGATATAATGAACATACTGAAATGCAATAAAAAAACATTAATTTTTCCAAGTCAAATTGAGTTTATTCTTATTATCATAAATTCAGTGAGGTGCGGATTCAGTACCAAGGAAAATTTGCATGCAGCAACATCACAAAGATGAAGGGACAGACAGCACACAGAATATAGATTATGCATTAGCTCTTCCTTAAGTCATGCCATATGCAATAAAGTCGATTTGCCATCATGAGTATATATTTTCAGAAGTTAATTGGCTGGAATAGTAATGAATGGGAGATTGGTTTGACTAGACAAAATAGATGAATGTTACTTGAGGCAGGCATCCCCAACAGGGCTGAAAACAACGTCAATTACAATTTCCCACGAAGTTACTCACGGACAGTTATAGAAAATCGTGTTGGTCTTGCAATGGAAATGTTCCCATGATACTTCAGGGTTTATTCATCGAGAAGATACTTTGATTGATGCACAAGTGGGGTGGGAGGTGGACGGAAATTTTGGAAATATTTTCTGAGGAGCTGTCTGGTCAAATTAAATAGTGAGAACTGGTGCCGAATACTTTCCTGTGTTCAATGGTGGATGATGTTCACCAATGACGGACTGGGCCATATTTAGTACATATTACAGGCTTTTCCGTACAATGGCATTGATGCTTCCATATCAGGCCAAGATGAAACCAGTCAATAAACTCTCTAACAGACATCTGTAGAAATTTGTCAATGTTTCAGATAATAATTCAAATTTTGTCAAGCTTCCAAGAAAGCATAGCATTTTTGGTGACATTCCAAATCTCCTCAAATTCCTATTGAAATATAGCCGCCGTCACACCTTCTTTACAGCTGTATCAATATGTTGGGTCCAGGTTAGCTCCTCGGACATACTGGCCCCCAGGAACTTTAAATGGCTCCCTCACTGCATTTCTGATCCCTCCATGAGGATTGGTGTGTGTCATTCACTCAACTATAATGTGTCATCTGTCCTCATACCCGAACTCTATATTCTCAAACCCGACCTCCGGAAAACACGGTGAGGAATTTTTCCATGGGCAAGAAAGTCAATGGTCTGAGATAACTGAGCTGCAAGTTGAATTCACAATTCTTTGTTTCTTGTCAATTCACAGGAAAATATGAGCGAAAGTCTGAGAAGCAGATTCCGACGACACAACAGGTGACTTTGTGGTTTGTTAGAAGTAAAGGTCTGTTAAGATCTATTAAGAACTGTGCATTCCAGTGATCCACCACTCTCTGAATAAAAAAAAAACCCTACGCCTCACATGCCCTTTGAACACACGCCTTCTCACTTTAAATGCCTGCCCTTTGATATTTGACATTTCAACCCCGGGAATCAGATACTCCCTGTCTACTCTATCTATGCCTCTTTTAAACTTATAAACCTTCATCGGAATTCCACACAGGATCTGGTGCTCCAGAGGAAACAACTCACCGTCCTTTCCAATTGTATCCAGTCTCAATTGTAAGCTAAGCTTTCGCTGAGGAAATACAGCTCCAGTAATATGATTTTTATTTCTGCATGTGTGTGTGTGGCAAATATCCATCGACATTTCCTGGTACATGCTTCAGAGCATCGACTGATGATAAGAGGATGTTCACCATGACACTGGAGTAAACTCTAGATGTCTCATTCTCCTGTGTAGTAAAGGACTTCAGTTTGCTGCATCCTACTGCAAGTTCTGAGTTATCATAATTCAAAAATGAGCAATGCTAAAAGTTCACGTGCAACGGTTGTATTTATATTTTCTGCCCATTACACTACTGGTGTTTTTGGCAGCAATAAAGGTCTTCCTTCTCTGGCTGTGTTCAGTGCTTCCTTCATCATGTCAGTGTTACGCCTGTGACAATAGACAATAGGTGCAGTAGACCATTCGGCCCTACAAGCCTGCACCGCCATTTTGAAATCATGGCTGATCAATTACTATCAATACCCTGTTCCTGCTTTGTCCACATATCTCTTGATTCCCTTATCCATGATACCTATCTAGCTCCTTCTTGAAAGCATCCAGAGAATTGGCCTCCACTATCTTCCAAGGCAGTGCATTCCAGACCCCCACAACTCTCTGGGAGAAGAAGCTTTTCCTTAACTCTGTCCTAAATGACCTCCCCCTTATTCTCAAACCATGCCCTCTGGTACTGGATTCTCCCAGCATCTGGAACATATTTCCTGCCACTATCTAGTCCAATCTCTTAATAATCTTACATGCTTCAATCAGATCCCCTCTCAATCTCCTTAATTCCAGCGTGTACAAGCCCAGTCTCTCTAACCACTCTGCGTAAGACAGTCCAGACACCCCAGGAATTAACCTCGTGAATCTACGCTGCACTTCCTCTACAGCCAGGATGTCCTTCCTTAACCCTGAAGACCAAAACTGTACACAATACTCCAGGTGAGATCTCATCAGGGCTCTGTACAAATGCAGAAGGATTTCCTTGCTCTTGTACTCAATTCCCTTTGCAATAAAGGCCAACATTCCATTAGCCTTCTTCACTGCCTGCTGCACTTGCTCATTCACCTTCAGTGACTGATGAACAAGGACTCCGAGATCTCATTTTATTGCTCCATTACCCAACTCTAAACCGTTCAGATAATAATCTACCTTCCTGTTCTTACTCCCAAAGTGGATAACCTCACACTTATTCACATTAAACGCCATCTGCCTAGTATCTGCCCACTCAGCCAGCCTATCTAAGTCACCCTGAATTCTCCCAGCATCCTCATCACATGTCGTACTGCCATCCAGCTTAGTATCATCAGCAAATTTGCTGATGTTATTTTTTATGCCTTCATCCAAATCATTAACGTAAGTGGTAAACAGCTGTGGTCCCAATACCGAGCCCTGTGGCACCCCACTAGTCACCACCTGCCATTCCGAGAAACACCCATTCACACCTACCCTTTGCTTTCTATCTGCCAACCAGTGTTCTATCCATGTAAATGCCTTCCCCCCGATGCCATGAGTTTTGATTTTACCCACCAATCTTCTATGTGGGACCTTATCAAATGCCTTCTGAAAATCAAGGTACACTACATCCACTGCATCTCCCCCGCCTAACTTCCTGGTTACTTCCTCGAAAAACTCCAACAGATTAGTCAAGCATGATTCACCCTTGGTAAATCCATGCTGGATCGGGCCAATCCTATCACTCCTATCTAGATATGCCACTATTTCATCCTTAATAATGGACTCCAGCATTTTTCCCACCACCGATGTCAGGCTGACAAGTCGATAGTTCTCTGTTTTCTCCCTCTTCATTTTTGAGAATTGCAAGATCGCTATTAAGTCAGGGTAGGAGACCCAGGAAATGAGAGAGAGAAGTTTGGAATGTCCTGGCCCCCAGCGATACAAAGCCACGGAAAAGGTCATTGTTTCTTGGAGGCGGAATTGTGTATTGAGTACTCTGCTTCATGGAAGCCCTCAGGCAACGTGGGCAGGTTAGGGGATGGCATCATTCCACCCTGAGTGACATCTGAGACCCTATGAGTGGGGATAAAAGAGGGTCTGGGGAACAGCTCCTTGAGACGCACCAGAAGAAAGGCTAGAACTCCTGTAACAGCGTAATAGTGAAAGCCGGCAGAAAAGCCCACGTAGAAATATAGAAATATAAAACCATAAATAATTAAATAATAATAAATTATGCCAAGTGGAAGTAATCAGTGATTCATAGTCATTTTATTCGTGACAACATTAATTCGTTATCTGCTAAGCACTGTTTCTGAGTTTAGTCTATTCATTTACTATATTAATAATTCACATGTCAAGACAAGACAAGGTAAAGGAGCAGAAGTAGGCCATTCGGCCCCTTGAGTCTGCTCCGCCACTTCACCATGAAGTTAAGTATTCTCCCATCTCCAATTTCCGACTTTTTCCCCATATTCCTTGATACCCTGACTAATTAGATTCCCATCAATCTCCTCCTTAAACACCCTCAATTATTGGGCCTCCACACTGCATGTGGCAGCGAATTCCATAATTCCACGACCATGATGCCTCAAACAGAATTACAGGACAATGAGTTCCAATCAATTTGCAATCAATGCCCACATTACACAATAATCCGTTTTGCTTTGGTATCATACTACAAACTTTCTCAATGTTTCTGTTGACATGTCACTCATTAAGTGAATACCAAATCGTCAGTCCTGTTGTAGTGATTTGAACTGCTTTGTAATTTAATTAAAATTGTCATTTGATAACGTATATTGATAACTTTCAAGAAAAGTAATCAGTCTATAATATTAGCTAAGCAGAGTCTGCTGTGTCACATATCGGGGAATGTTTCTGTTCTCTTGATAAAACTAGATCTATGTAAAGGCAACAAAGGAGCACATTATGAACTTTAATTAATATTGTATAATACAATAGTTGTATCTAGTCTCAATTGTAAGCCAAGCTGACACTGAGGAAATACAGCTCCAGAAATAATATTTTTATTTCTGCAAGGAGTATGTGTGTGTGGCAAATATCAAGCAGCATTTTTTGGTGCATGATTCAGAGCACACGACTGATGATAAGAGGATGTTCACCACGACATTGGAGTAAATTCCAGATGTCTCTTTCTTCTGTGCAGTAAAGGAATTAAATTTTCTGCATCCTACTATAAGTTCTGAGTTATCATAATTCGAAAACAAACAATGCTGAAAGACAAATGCAACTGTTCTATTTATATTTTCTGCCCATTACACTACCGGTGTTTTTGGCAGCAATAAAGGTCTTCCTCTCTGGTTGTGTCCAGGGCTTCCTTCATCATGTCAGTACTTCCACTTAGTTTTCTCTACTGTCTAGTATGCATTTCATGTGGAGACTCAGGAATACAGTTACACTCAGATGTAGAATTATTCTTTATTGCTTTTCCAGACCAGTTTTGATTTACCAGTCTGAATTTTTATTGCTGAACTGAAACCCTGAACGGGCAGGACCCATGGACATCTCTTCGCCTGGCCTCTACTTATTGACCTGTTAGGTATGGCTGATACTACCAAGAGCTAAAGCAGAAGGCCCTGACTCCAGACAACATAGAACTCAGTGTCATTGAGGCACATGGTCCTTCAAACCTGATGACATGTCTGTGGTCTTCTTGCTGCCCTTTATTTATTGCCATCCCTTATTTCAAGCATTGGCACAATTTAACATTCATCATAATCCACTTCCTCTTGTTCCAAACCTTTATGTGTCAGGTTTTTTTTTATCCTATTCAATATTAATCATTTGTTGTATTCCAGGTTTTAAGGTACTATGCTTTCAGTAACAAATGAATATTTCTGAACTTGTGTTGTAGATGGCGAGCTGCCCAAAAGGAACGAGCACTCCCAGCAATGATCCATCGGAAGGAATTCAGTCTGCCAGAAACTTCAGTCAGACAGACAGACTGAACGACATACTTTATGGATCCCGAAGGAAATTGGGTCTCGTTACATTCATACTAAGCAGGAATTGTGTAGAAATATAGCAATATTTAACCAGAAATAATTAAATAATTATAAATTATGCCAAGTAGAAATAATCAGTGATTCATAGTCACTTTATTTGTGTCAACATTAATTCGTCATGAGCTAAGTACTGTCTCTGTTATAGTCTATTCGTTTACTCTATTAATAATTCATATTACATTCGACCCATTGAGTCTGCTCTGCCACTCCACCATGAGCTGAACTATTCTCCCATCTAGATCCAATTTTCGACTTTTTCCCCATATCCCTTGATACACTGACTAATTAGATACCTATCAATCTCCTCCTTAAGCACCTTCAATGATTGGGCCTCCACACTGTATGTGGCAACGAATTCCATAATTCCTCCACCATCTGGCTAAAAATATGTACCTTTTGCGATAATTTGATAAGAATGCCAGCAGGATAGATAAAGGGGATGCAGTGTATTTTGTATATCTGGGCGTTAAGAGGTCCTTTGACACAAGTGCCACACAGAAGGCTGCGCATTTAATTAAGAGCCCATGGTATTACAAGAATGTTACTAACATGGGTAGTACATTGGCTGATTGGTAGGAGGCAGCGAGTGGGAATAAATGGATCCTGTTCTGGTTGGCTGCCAGTGGCTAGTGGTGATCCGCAGGGTTCCTATGGGGCCACTTACTTTTATGCTGTATATGATGACTTAGATGAAGGAATAGATGACTTTCCTGCCAGGTTTGCAGATATTAGGAATATTGGTGGAGGGACATGAAATGTTGAGGAAACAGATATTATAGAAACATAGAAACACGGAACTACTGCACAATACAGGCCCTCCAGCCTACAAAGCTGTGCCGAACATGTCCTTACCTTAGAAATTTTGCATTATGCCGATGACCTTTTGCTTTATATTCCTAATGTTGAGACTTTATTAGCTATCGTACATTCTTTTGTCTCCAGTTTTAGTCAGTATTCAGGATAAGAGTGAACTTATTCTATTGAATCATTTAGTATCAATTAATACTAACCTTCCTTTTAAAATTGTAAGAAATAAACTTACTTATTTGGATGGAACAATTACTAAGAACCATAAATAGTTATTTAAAGAAAATTTGGGCCTGGGACCCCAAGAACCCTCTGATCCTCCTCACTGCCAAGAGTCTAGGCATTAACTCTACATTCTGCCATCATATTTGACCTACCAAAATGAACCAGGCCACACTTATCTGGGTTGAACTCCATCTACCATTTCTCAGCCCAGTTTTGCATCTTATTAATGCCTCATCTCATTAAATTACCTCGTCTCAGTCATTTATAAAAATCACGAAGAGTTGGAGTCCCAGAATAGATCCCTGAGGCACAACACTGGACTCTGGCCTCCATGCAGAATATGACCCGTCTCCAAGCACATTTTGCCTTCTTGGGGTAAGTCAGTTCAGGATCCACAAAGCAGTGTCTCCTTGGATCCCATGTATCCTTACTTTCTCATGGGGTTGAGGAGGAGATAAAACAAAGGATCATCAGTGATTGAATGGCAGAGCTGATTCAATGGGCCAGATTATCTCATTCTGCTCTTATGTCATATGGTCTTAAATAAGTACGTCTAAAATTAATTATTTATAATAATTTTGTGTTTAATGGGGACAATCTCAAGAGCACAGATATTAGGTATGGTGAATAAATGTTGCCAATATCAGTAGTAACCACTTCCAGTCTTACAATAAATGCTAATGAAGAACACATTGTTTGTATGCTTCATTGATTGTTAATTATTATTACAAGTGTTGCACTATTTCACATTTCTTTAACACACATTATACAGTATTGAACTTCTATTGGCTGGAACTTTTGGTAGTGACACTAAGTTTCTGACCTTGTGCTGTTGATCAGATTTAACCCAGATGCTCACTGTAACTTGCGGAGAAGATATTCCTGATGTCACTTTCAGGGTCTATGGTGCAGCTGTCTGAAAAAAATGAACAGCACAAATGTCATTATTGTAATCGACATACGGCAACATACATCATCTCCAATATCTATATGATTTTCACTCCAATGGAAGAACTGCAGGAACGAGACTGCAGGATTTTCTGGGATTTGAAATCAGATGGTGTCATTCTCGTAAATGCTTATGTAGTGTTCTCGCACAGCTGTAAAATAACTCTGAACTAAACACCAAGCATAAACCAATCAATGAGGCGGTCCCAGTAAGATTAACCATTTAATGTTCACTCTTCCACATTAAGGTATGGTGAAAACTGTTGATAAAACAATACAAAAAACATACTGTATTTGTTTCCTTCTTGACATCACATTTACATCATAAACACTTGCAAAAGTAAAACGACAACAACAATCTTACATTGAAGTGCAACATACAGTCAGAATCTACCCATGCCATTGACTGGCTTTAAATACATTTCAACACAAACTATCCGCAACGCTTTAAATAACAAAAAACATAAACTTTATCAATCATCATTACTTTTAACAGAATCAGCGTTAACATTTTTAATTCAACATATCGATTATCTCATGAACTTAGGGCGTTGATTCACTAATGTTTCTCGTGCGTAGAAAGAAAACTTTTCTCGCGCTGATACTGTACACATAAGCCCCCTCCTTCCTGTTTCTCCAAACCGGTATTCTCCCACAACACACGGCGAAACCGGGAGTGACGTCATCGCATGCCGCTATATATCACAGAAAACGAATTTACTTTAAACAACCTTAACTTTAACTAGAAAATGATAACAAACAAATTACTAAAGCAAAAGTATAATAAACTAAACAAATGCCTTAAAGGCAACACAGCTTAAGATCTCAAATGACTGCTCCGAAGATAAAATAATTGGTTATTTGGGGAAAGAAACAAGTATATATAATAAAGTTATTACGAACTCCGTGGAGCATGTGGGGATCTTCAGATATACAGGCACTCTCGCTTTCTTTCTTTTTTTTCATTTTCTTTTTTTCTGTAGGGTTGTTAGAGGGGAGGGGCTAAGGGTATATTTGTTTTTCTTTCTGTAATTATTTGAAAACGCAATAAAAACGTTTTAAAAAGAGGATCATTAAAAAAGGTCATTTAGTACAGAGTTATGGAAAAACTTCTTCTCCAAGAGAGTTGTGGGGGTCTGGAATGCACTGCCTCGGAAGGTAGTGGAGGCTTTCAAGGAGCTAAATAGGTATCTTATGGATAGGGGAATCAAGGGATTAGGGGACAAGGCAGGAACAGGGTATTGATAGTAATTGATCAGGCATGATCTCAAAATGGCGGTGCAGGCTCGAAGGGCTGAATGGTCTACTTCTACACCTATTGTCTATTGTCACAGGCGTAACACTGACATGATGAAGGAAGCCCTGAACACAGCCAAAGAAGGAAGACCTTTATTGCTGCCAAAACACCAGTAGTGTAATGGGCAGAAAATTTAAATAAAACAGTTGCACCTGAACTTTTAGCATTGCTCATTTTCGAATTATGATAACTCAGAACCTGTAGTAGGATGCAGCAAATTGAAGTCCTTTACTATACAGGAGAAGGAGACATCTGGAGTTTACTCCAGTGTCATGGTGAGCATCCTCTTATCATCAGTCGATGCTCTGAAGCATGTACCAGGAAATGTCGACGGATATTTGCCACACACACACATGCTCCTTGTAGAAATAAAAATCATATTTCTGGAGCTGTATTTCCACAGCGTCAGTCTGGCTTACAATTGAGACTGGATACAATTGGAAAGGACGGTGAGTTGTTTCCTCTGGAGCACCATAGCCTGAGGGGAATTCCGATGAAGATTTATAAGTTTAAAAGAGGCATAGATAGAGTAGACAGGGAGTATCTGATTCCCGGGGTTGAAATGTCAAATACCAAAGGGCAGGCATTTACAGTGAGAAGGCGTGTGTTCAAAGGGCATGTGATGGGTAGGGTTTTATTTATTCAGAGAGTGGTGGATCACTGGAATGCACAGTTCTTAATAGATCTTAACAGACCTTTACTTCTAACAAACCACAAAGTCACCTATTGTGTCGTGGGAATCTGATTCTCAGACTTTCGCTCATATTTGAATTGACAATTAACAAAGAATTGTGAAGTCAACTTGCTGCTCAGTTATCTCAGACCATTGACTTTTTGCCCATGGAAGAATTCCTCAACGTGTTTTCCGGAGTTCGGGTATGAGGACAGATGACACATAATAGTTGAGTGAATGACACACACTGATCCTCATGGAGGAATCAGAAATGCAGTGAGGGAGCTATTTTAAGATCCTGGGTGCCAGTATGTCCGAGAGCTAACCTGGACCCAAAATATTGATACAGCTGTAAAGAAGGTGTGACGGCGGCTATATTTCAATAGGAATTTGAGGAGATTTGGAATGTCACCAAAAACGCTATGCTTTCTTGGAAGCTTGACAAAATTTGAATTATTATCTGAAACGTTGATTAATTTCTACAGATGTCTGTTAGAGAGTTTATTGACGAGTTTCATCTTGGCCTGATATGGAAGCATCAATGCCATTGTACGGAAAAGCCTGTAATAAGTACTAAATATGGCCCAGTCCGTCATTGGTGAACCTCACCCACCATTGAATACAGGAAAGTATTCGGCACCAGTTCTCACTATTTAGTTTGACCAGTCAGCTCCTCAGAAAATATTTCCAAAATATTACCCCGTCCACCTCCCACCCCTCTTGTGCATCAATCAAAGTATCTTCTCGGTGAATAAACCCTGAACTATCATGGGAACATTTCCATTACAAGACCTACACGATTTTGTATAACTGTCCGTGAGTAACGTCTCGTGGGAAATCGTAATTGACAATGTTTTCAGCACTCTTGGGGATGCCTGCCTCAAGTGACATTCATCTATTTTGTCTAGTCAAACCAATCTCCCATTCATTACTATTCCAGCCAATTAACTTCTGAAAATATATACTCATGATGGCAAATCGACTTTATTGCATATGACATGACTTAAGGTAGACCTAATGCATAATCTATATTCTGTGTGCTGTCTGTCCCTTCATCTTTGTGATGTTGCTGCATGCAAATTTTCCTTGGTACTGAATCCGTACCTCACTCAACTTATGATAATAAGAATAAACTCAATTTGACTTGGAAAAATTAATGTTTTTTTATTGCATTTCAGTATGTTCATTATATCAAAAAATAGATGTTTGACTTTAAATAAAATGTTGTTTGGAATATTAATGATCTGACACATTTGATTTAGTCAAAGCCCAAAGCATCATTGAGGATCCCTGGCACATATCTCCCAATCTCTTTGACCTATAATCATCGGGAAGGAGGCACTGGAGCTTGAGGACTATGACTGCTAGACTGGGTAATAGGCTTCTTCCATTAGGTTACAAAACCAATGAATGCCCTGCCACAACCGACCTCTCATCACAGGACAGTGAGCTCTCTACTGTTAGTTGTTTTTTAATGTGCTGCACACTGCATGCATTGTGAGTTATATTTTATGCACTTATTTTTGACAATATTTAGTTTTACGTGCTTTGTGCGATCAATGATCTGTGGTTGGAGCAAGTTGCAGAGGAATGTTGTTTCGTTTGGTTAAAGAAGTGGAGCTAAGACAATCCTACCTGTGAAGAAATTCCCTCTGCATTACTGTTTAATCTGATATCAAGTCGTCTGACCCCTCGGGCTTTGGAAAACTCAGTGTTAACAATCAGCAGGAGAAACACCAGGACGACAAGAGTTTTTTGGAAGGCAATTATCTGGAGGAAGAAATCTCACTTTTGATAGCTCTGGTAAAGAGAAAAGAAGGACATTGAAAGCTTATGGATATTGGAAGACCTAAATAGAGTCGAAGTAGAGAGGATGTACTTTGTGGTGGGGGAGTTTGGGACCAGACGGTACAGCCTTGGAGTAGAAGTATGTCCCTTTACAACAGGAATGAGGAGGAATTTCTTGAGCCAGAAGGTGGTGAATCTGTGGAATTGCTTGCCACAGACAGCTGTTAAGCTATGTAATTGGGGATGGGTAAAGCGGAGGTTGATAGATCATTCATTAATATGTTTGTGATAGGTTCCGCAGCAGGGGAAGCAAATGGGGTTGAGAGGGATAATAAATCATCCAAAATGGAATGATGGGCAGACCCGTTGGTTCTAAATGGCCTAATTCTGCTCCTATGACTTTTGGAAACTACAAATTGAGAGGGAGGATATTTCAGAAAACTGAGAATACAGGTAAAATGAATACAGACATACTACTATATGACAAGAATGACTTATCTTTGGATAGCTGGGACAGTAAATCAGATCAGTTTTAAAGGCAATACTGTATTTTTCTAGTTTAAGTTGTGTGTGTTCAACAATGGGCTATAGTATATCTGTGCTGAATTCGGTTCCCACATATTGTTTTGTACAATCAGACACTGTCACTGAAGGTAATAGATTATCTGCAGAAGTACAGACTCTGGTAGCCTTGAAGACAACTTTAGGACACCTTTCAATTGTAGATAGAATAATATTAAATTTACTATTCTCTTCTTTAATCACAGAGAGTATGAATTTAGATTCCATTCAGTATGAGCTGCAAGTTCCTGTACTGCTGCCTTTGCTGAGCTGATTGTTTTCCATTTCCCTAAAGTTGTTTCTATGCTGAGTTCTTAACAGTGTCAAGAGTGACAAGGTGGTGTGATTATTTCCTTGAGGCTATAGCGTGGGTTTGAGGTCCAATCGAGTGAACAGTTCAAATTCTAGGATGCTATTTCAATGCCATCCTGAATGAATCCAGGCAGATATGTTAAAGCCTTTTGAGTGATTTCCATATACCTTGGAAAAGATGGGCAAGTTCTCCCTGGTTTTGAGTCATTTTCCTTTCTATCAGGGCATAACATTGCTGCATGTGTGAGGTTGGTTGCTGTGTTTCCAATTTATCAGAAACTCTACTTCTAAAATACCTCAATGACAGAGAAATGGTTCAGGACAGCCCAAGCAGAGCATAGTACATTCAGTGACCACTTTATTAGGAACACCCGTACATCCCATTACACTTGTTAGTGCCGATATCTCATCATCCAATATTGTCGATGAAACTTAATGCATAAAAGCATGCAAGAATGGTCAAGAGATTCATTTGTTGTTGAGACCAAACATCACCATAGGAGAGAAATGAGATCTTAGTGACTTTGACCATGGATTGATCATTTGTACCAGGCAAGGTGGATTGAGAATATCAGAGCCTTCAGCGACTTTCATGTACAAGAGTTTAAAGCGTTTAAAGATAAGTCATTTGATCATTGGCAGTTCTATCAGTGAAAACGTTTGTTTCTGTGATATGTCAGACTGTTTAAGCTGACAGAAAGGTGCTATTAAGTTACCACATGTTAAATCAATGGTGTGCAGAAGAACATCTCATGAACATGGAAAGACGAAACTAATTTAACGTCATTGCTGCTTGTGTGGTTTAAGATCCAAAATGTCTAATGATATTGTGAGAGATTTAAAATACTAAATGGAATCTTTACCTTGAGTTTAGAAATAGCAAATTGTAAATCGCAAAGGATTTAACCAACAGCTACAAGGTAACTGTCAAATGGGTCAGTTTGCTATGAAAATAATTTGAGAACTAAGGAGAACATAGAACAATGAAGAGTACAGCACAACAGCAGGCCATTAGGGCCACAATGTTGTGATGAACTAGCTATAAAGCAAATCAAAAACACCCAAACACTAATCCTTCCCCTATACCATGTCCATACCCTCCATCTTCCTGCAATCCTCTCTCAGATCACCCCTCAGCCTTTGGAGCTCCAGTGGAAACAACATTTTATTACGCCTCCTGTGATAGCACACTCCCTCTAAATGAAGCAGCATCCTGGTAAACATATTCTTCACCCTCTCCAAAGCCTCCACATCCTTCCAAGTGTGGGGCGACCAGTACTGTATGCAGTCATCCAGATGTGGCCCAACGAGAGTCTTACAAAGTAGGAACATGACTATTGAGCTAAATGCTTCGAATAATAAATGCAAGCATGTTGTAAGCCTATTTCTAAACAACATACCAACTTGTGTAGCTACTTACAATTAGCAATGAACTAGGATGCCATGATCTCTCTGCTCAGCAACACCAAAGGACCTTGCCCATAACAGTGTTCTGTCTTGCGTTTGCCTTACTGAGGTGCAATTTGTCACATTTATCTGGGTCAAATTCCATTTGCCATTTCCCAGCCTATATCTGCAATTGATCTACATTTTGCTGTATTTATTGCCAGTTCTCCACACTATCCACAGCTCCATCAATTGTTTCTTCATCTGCCAATTTACCAATGAAGCCATCTACATTTAATGCTTGACAATAATTATTTCAGAAAGACTCAGAAAAATCAGATATACCTGTAACAAAGAAATGGAAGTTGCTTTCTTTGAGCTGGTGTATCAGATTTAGGTGGTTGTCCCCTATATATTGAGATTCAGGGAGGGGAGGAACCTGAAGTGGAGTATTTTGCAATGGCGCAAATAGTTTCTATTTGGATAGACATGTTTGTGAAGAGTAATCAATGCACTGTGACTATGAACAATCAGTTCATATCTGAGTGTATTCAAATGGGGATTTTATATCCTCACTGTGCCTGAAGATGAAATCCACATATTTACAAATCAAAGGAGAAGTAAGAAGTAAGAAGTAATGTTTTCTTTTCTTCTTGACCAGCCTTTGTACACCAGAGTTTCTGCACACTACCATCACTTCCGTGTCTCATGGGAACGTAACTGTTGCAGAACTTCACTCAAGTATTCCCTGAACATTTGCCACACTACCGTACTTTTCCTTGAGAGCATTTGTTTCCAAATTCCTGCCTGATAGCCTCATAATTCCCCTTATTCCAATTAAATTCTTTTCTAACTTGTCTGCTCCGAATATCTCTCCAATGATATTGTAAAGGAGATAGGATTATATTCACTATCTCCAAAATGCTCTCCCACTGACAGATCTGACACCTGACCAAGTTCATTTCCCAATACCAAATCAAGTGCAGCCTCTCCTTTTGTAGGCTTAACTACGTATTGTGTCATGAAGCCTTCCAGAACACACCTAACAAACTCCACCTCATAAAAACCCTTGCTCTAGAGAGATGCTAATCTATATTTGGCAAATTAAAATTTCCCATCATGACAACTCTGTTATTCTTACACCTTTCCGGAATCTCTTTCCCTATCTGCTCCTCGATATTGCTGGTAATATAGGCTCTCCCCTTTTCTGTTCACTGTTTTGGGGGATTTTCACTGATTTTGAAGGGCCGTGCCTCACACAGCCAGACTGTTGCAATACAATACTCTCCTCTGAGGTATGAGCAGAATGGTGGGTAAATATTCGATGGAGCAGAAACAAGTGGGGTCAGCAAAAAGGAGGCTCTAGATGTGATGGAGGCTCGAGTTGATGGGGAGTAGAAAGAGGGAACCAGAGCAGGAGGATGAGGCTACAAATGAAAGTTCAGCAACATCTGGAAACTGATTGACTGAAAAAAAAGAGGTTTATGCTTGCAAAATGCTGGCGGGTCTCAGTAGCCCCAGCAGCATCTATGCAGAGGAATAAACCGTGAATATTATGGGCCCAAACACTTCATCCTACCTAGACTGTTTATTTCTCTGCTGAGATGCTGCCTGACTTGCTGAGCTCCTGCAGTACTTTGTGTGTTACTTTGCAGTTTATTCTCAGCATCTGCCGAACCTCGAGTTTCATATCTGCAGTGGGACTTTGACAGTTGTCATACAGAATGCCTGTTGACATTGAGTAATAAAGAGGAGAAAATCTGCAGTTATTGAAATCCAAGAACACACAAAATGCTAGAGAAACTCTGCAGGCCAGGCAGCATCTGTGGATAAAGTACAGTTTACATTTTGGGCCAAGATTCTTCAGTAGGACTGGGGAACAAACAATGAGGAGTAAATTTAAAGGTGGGGGAGGGGGAGAGAAACACAAAGTGATAACTGGAACTGGGAGAGGGAGAGATGAAGTAAGGAGCTGGGAAGTTCATTGGTAAAAGGCCTACAGGGCTGGGGAAGGGCAAGTCTGATAGGAGAGAACAGAAGTCCGTGGAAGAAAGAAAAGTGGGGTTGGGAGAAACACCCGAGGGAGGTGATGGGCAGGCGACAAGAGGGAAAAGTGGATGGGGATTGATGAGGGAGGGGAGGCATGACCGGAAGATCAAGAAATCGATGTTCATGCCATCAGATTGGAGGCTGACCAGCAAGAATACAAGGTGTTGTTCCTCCTACCTGAGTGTGGCCTCATCGCGACAATATAGGAGGCGATGGATTGACATTTCCACTGACTATATTGTTTCTGGAAGCTTGCTGTGTTGAAGTAGATGCTGAGATTTCTGCGTAAAAAACATTAAAAAAAAAAAAAAAAAAAAAAATTGACTGCTTTTGGGACATGTGCTGTTGAACCAGCAGTTGTCCCCTCAAACTAATCCAGTATATTAACAACAACATGTCCCCTCCCTTTTCCAAAATATAATTCAACCACTCTAATACCATATATCCCATATGTTTACACAAATGGGAAATCAGTAATATTGGTCTATAACTAGGAGGATCCAACAGGGGTTTACCAGGATCCTGAATAGACACTACAATTGCAATTTTCCATGAGGAAGGAAGATGGCCTGAATGCCAAATAGGATTCAAAAATGTAATATTATCTCCAAAGAGCTCGGGCCATACGTTTAAACATGCAATAACTTATATCATCCTTTCCTGGAGCCGTCAGCCCTGTATTAATAATCATTTTCCTAAATTCACACAAATAAAACTCTACATCACTGTCATTGCTACAGCAGGTTTCCAACACGTCTGGGTATTCACTTAACAGCTTATCCCTACATTGTTTAGTCTCTTCATTATTTTGATTATGAGTTACAGCAAATGACCAAGCCAGTAACTAAACCCTCTCAGTTTCAGTCACAATTGTATCACCTTCTTTAATCAATACTGGGAACCCTATGAATCCCTCACCCCCATTTTCTTAATCATTCCCCTAACACCTCCAAGTTTAATAGTCCTTCGAATTCTAGCACAATATGACCTCTAGTAAATATTTTTCACAACCTTCATTACTTTCCTCACCACGGCCTGTGACCTGTTACACTTAATAAGATCACGCGGACAGTGATACTTCTTAACTTTCCAAAATGCCACATTTTTCTCAATAATTGCCTCGGCACACTCCTCCGTCCACCATGGTACAGCTTTTCTCCTATTAATGCACTTTTTAATATGAGTCTCTTCCAGCAAATTTGAGGAATAACGTGACAACCTTTCTTTGCAGAAATCGACATCATGCTCTCCATTCCATCCACACAGATGTTCCATTCATCACATAAAACATTAAAACTTCTCCAATTTGCTTTACCGAAATTCCACCTCCTCAAAGTGGCATCTTGGTCTAAACCCAGGCTTATAAATAGAGGAAAATGATCACTCCCCAATGTTTCATCTCCCATGACATACCACTCACTCACTGCAGCATGAATGTTTGAAACCAAAGTTAAATTTACAGCAATTTCAGAACTATTATGAACATTAAATCTCATAACTCTCCCACCAGTTAGACACAGTGAAATATCTAAAACTCTTCTGCAATCAAACCAGCACCATCATTCTGAGAACAAGCCCACAGTGAAGTCTATGCATTAAAATCCCCAACCATACAACCCTTAGTGAGCTGGAGCTACATATACTCTCCAAGACATCAATCGAAAGCTTTCCACCATGGTTATAATAATATACCTCTTTAATGTCGCTCCCTGTTGAATCAAATACTTCTACAAGTGTCTCATACATTTCATTCACATCCACAACTGTATGCCTTCTCCCTTTCTGTATAAAATTTGCAATAGCACCTTCTCTACCAAATAATCTATCACGCGTAATTACAATATAATCCTGGAAGGAAGAATTTAATTGTGGGAAACTAGGTTTCCTGAATACATACAACGTCAGATAGATTTGATAATTCTGAAATAAACTTGGAGTCTTGACCTTGAAAAATTCTGGCTTCCGGAAATATGCGTATTCTCCCTTCATATACAGTCTGGAGAAATGTAGCGGGACGTTTATGATTGGTGAAACAGATTTAAACTAAGTGTAGTTAATATTGCCACGGTGTCTGAAGATTTAGTTCACTGATTTCTTTCAATTGATAAATGTTAGCGGACGGTCATTGTGTAAACTCACGTCAGTTTACCAGCGGATGGCCCTTCAGAAAGTGGAGCTTTAACAAATACAGTCTGAACAAACCGTGAGTGTTCAGCTCTCGTGTTGGAATGGGGTTAAGAGAAGTAACCAAAATGGGACAAAACTCAAAGAACCGCATTCTCCACGGTAATTAAAACAGAAGCAACAATTAGTGTCTTCTTCAGAGAAACCTGATGACCGAGAGGAAATGACAGGGAAGGGGTGCGTCACGATTCCGTGCCTGTGCAGAACGCAGGAATGCAACAGAGAAATCGGGATTCTGCTGAATAGTGGACAGCAATTTCTGAGTAACGGAGATAAGATTCTGAATGAGCGCATCATAAAGCAATTTTCAAACTTACCTCAAGTCCATGTCGCAATATTCTTTTAATGAAACCGTGAGTGGCTCTTAAAAGATCCTTTGATTTTCCCGTTTGTTTTGTCAGTAAACTTGTCTTCAGTTGGAGCTGGTGTACTTGGTCACCGCCATTGTCCCTTCGGACACGGCGTGTTTAGCCAGCTCCCCGGGCAGCAGCAGGCGCACGGCTGGATCTCCCGGGAGCTGATGGTGGACCGCTTGTTGTAGTCGGCCAGGCGGTAAGCCCCACCCGCGATGCGCTCGAAGATATCGTTCACGAATGAATTCATGATGCTCATGGCCTTGGAGGAGATGCCGGTGTCGGGGTGAACCTGCTTCATCACTTTGTAACTCTCCTTCCTCGACCTCTTGCGCTTCTTGCCAGACTTGCTCGCCGGTTTGGACGGAGCTTTCTTGGCGCCCTTCTTGGGAGCGGGTTTCGGTGGATCAGGCACTTCCCCGTCGGTTTCAAACACAATAATAATCAGAAACTGTTCGGAGCCCGGACTAAATGGGCAGCGCACAAAATGGTATGTTAATTAGAATGGCGACGCTGAGCATTCCGATTGGCTGCTTGGAGAAAGGAATCACCAAGCGGAACGCTGGGGGATGGGAAGCGGCACCAATGTGTGACGGTTCGCGCTGCGTTTAATACAGGAGGAAGGACAGAGGGCAGAGACAGGCGGGGGTGCGGGCTGCAATTGAAAAGGGAAACGCAAATTTAAAAGCAGTACGAAAATAAAATTAGATGAAATATTGTAAAATTAAACACGAAGACGTTCAGTTCATGACACAGGGCAGCAGGAGAGCGAAGGAGAGATTTGGACATTTCAAAGTAAAGTTCAAATCGAGTTTATTTATGCACACAGGTGAAAGGAACAACGGATTTGTAGCAGCATCACAGACACATTTCATCTGACACAACATTGACAAGAAACACTGGAATTAAATATAAATTATACCAACATATTCAAATAGACAGAGGACTATCAGAACAAAATCAAAATAACAAAGAGATTATGCGGGCAGTCGGAGAATCACCCCTTTTGTGTTTCTTCATCTCGTCACTCTCGATTCAGTGTCACGCTACGCTGCCACATTGATCCGGCACATGCCTTCATCCACCAGGTCCAACACTTGCCTTTGTTGGATCTTACTCCTCCTTACACTAGTCTTCGAGTTTGTGGGTGTGTGGCCAGGGTTAGAAAGGGTGGGTGCCACTTCTTAGGATTGGGTTTGAGGGTAGGGCTTGTGGATGTATATGTGAGGCTGGAAGAGATAAAGCTGTGGAGTTTAGTATGGTGAGATATGTGGGACTATGGTGGATAGGGTAGTGTAGTGGAGCCAATTTAATCTAGCCGATGCCTTTCATTAACGTGGCCTGACTCCCATTTGGCTTAAAGAACCGGGTGTGCAAAGGGACACATCATCAGTACTGCAACCTGGAGTCATTGGGGGTTTCGGGTCGTTAATCATGAGACTCTCTTGCCCAGGTGACCGAGCCAGGGTTGATCAGACCCAGCTTGTGTTTATCCCATGGACCAAGATAATGTGAAGCACTGTAATTCTGCATGTTGTGGGTATTTTCGAACTTGTTACTTGGCTGTATTTTGACCAATTGGAGAGTACAATGTTCTGAGGCCTTGATATCAGGCTTTACCTCCTCGTAAGGTTCCACTTTCCTGCTTTAAATTTACATCTGTCTTTATTTTGCATCTGTGTGCCTGGGATAGCATGGGTTAATGATTGAGGTTTGCAGATTTGTCCATAATTCCAATATACAAAAATCTCTGAAATCCAGAACTTTTTCTGCTGACATGACGTCACAAATGGAGAATTTTACCAGGATTAAATGGCTTGTCATATGAAAAGCGTTTCATAGCTCTGGGCCTCTCTCCCCGTGACATTGAAGAAAGAAGGGTTACCAAATTGAAACCTATCAAATAGTGGAAGGGCTTGATTGAGTAGATGTGGAGAGGATTTTTCCTGTGGTGGGAGTGTCTAAAGCCAGACCACACAGCTTCAAAATAGAATATCCTTTCAGAATGGAGAGGAGGAGGAATTCCTTCAGCCAGAGAGTGGTGAATCGGTGGAATTTTTGCCACAGGCAGCAGGAGAGGCCAAATCACTGGGTATAGGCAGAGATTCATAGATTCTTTAGTGGTCAGGGCATAAAGGGATACAAGGGCAGATAAGAGGTAAGAGGATAAATTGATCAGTGATGATGAAATGGCAGAGCGGGCTCGATGGCCTAAATGGCTGAATTCTGCTCCTATATCTTGTGGTCTTATGGACTGAGTGACGAAAACTCTCCCAGAGACTGGTGATCTCAGCTTTGACACAACCCAGCACCTGAGGCTCCAGATAACTTATACAGCAAATACAAAAGTTCTTCATTTTCTGATTAAAGAGATATCATTCCATTTCCATCCTGAATGCATGTCACCTCATTCTGATGTGAATGAGTAATGATGCTTTGGGCTGAGAACCTTCACCCTGAGATCTGATGGAAGGGTCTTGGCCCGAAGTGTCAACTGTTTACTCTTTGTCATACAGGCTGCCTGTACTGATGAGTTCCACAAGCATCTTGTGTTGCTTTGGATTTCCAGCATCAGCAGATTCTCTCGTGTTTGCGATTTACACCTCATTCTGAGGGTGTTTTCCTCAATTATGGAACTCTCATTCAGGGGAAAGATCCTCTTTGCCTACTGTCTGTCACATCCTGAAAGAATCTAACAGATTTCCTCGTTTTCTCATTAACTGCAAGGAATACAGACCCAGCCCACTCACTGTCCTCTCACATAACCAACCCTCCATCCCTGGAACCAGCCCAGTCGGTGCGGGGAACAGTCACTCCACTCCCTCTATTGCAGGGATATCCTTCCTGAGGAAGTGTGACCAAACACGGACCCTGCATTCAAGGTGTGCTCTCACCAGGACCCTACAGAACCCACTGAGATATCTGTACCCCTCTTCTCCACTCCTCCTGGATCACAGGACAAAATACTGTTTGCCCCTCTCATTACTTGTTGTATCTGCATGTTAACTCAAGTGATTTGTTTACAATGACACCCAGGTCCCTTTGAACATCCCCATGTGGAAATGATTCTTACAGTTTGATCCTGGGAATAGGTGATCTCACTTTTCCCCACATTCTATTCCATCCGCCTCATCCTCAACCATTCACTCTCCTCTCTACTTCCCCCAAACCTTCTCACTACTGACACTGTCCGTCCCGCTCTGCCAGAGCAACAGACGTTGTCGCTGAGTTGTGCAGCACAGAAACAGTCCCTTCAGCCCAACATATCCATGCTGCCAAAGTGGACAAACAAAACCATTCTCAGTTACCTACATTTGGCCCATGTCCCTGTGAAACTTCCCTCTCCACAGTGCAAGAGATATTGCAATGGTGCCGACCTATGCCATCACTGTAGGTAGTTTGTTCCATGTAAATAGCGCCTTCTGTGTACAAAACCTGCTCCTCATGGTCCCATTTAAATCTTCCCTCTCTCACTTTATACCTGGAATCTCTAGCGTCCAACTCCATGACCCTGGAGATAACAGATTCACTACTGAACATATCAATGTCTGCCATTATTTTATCAACCTCTCTAATGTCACATACACTCTGATGAGGAATTTCCAGCCTATCCAGCCTCCTGTTAAATCCCTTTTGCACACTCTCCAGTTTAATGTCACCCTCTAATCACAGGGCAACTATAAATGTACGTCATGCTCCAAGAGTCGTTTCCCCAAGGTTGGTAGAGCTGTAATGTGACGTCACGGCCGAGTGACCAATACTCTCCCGATGAATGCTGGTGTGGCAAACACCTTCTTCACCGTCCTGCCTACCTGTGTTTACGCTTTGAAGGAATTCGATATCTGCACCCCGATATCTCTGTTTTACAGCACTCCCAGGGACCGACCATTCCCCACGGCAGTTCTGCCCTGGTTCGTGAATGACAATGGAACATCTCTTGTTCTTGTTTGCAGGCTCGAAGGGCAGAATGGACTACTCCTGCACCTATTTTCCATGTTTCTATCTCACATTCCTCAAATCACTGAGCTCATTGATCACCGTCCTGTTGTATTGCTAGTTACATTTTTTCACTCTTTAAAGGGATCTGCATATTTGCTGAGCCGGGCATTGACATTGTCAGCCGAGTCTTTAATGAATGAACTGCAGCAGCAGACCTGACTCAGCTCCCAGGCTTTTCCTTGCAGCGATACACGCACAGTGCTGGGGGAACTCAGCAGGCCAGGCAGCATCTGTGACCGACGTTTCAGGCCGAGACCCTCCAGAATCTGAACAATGTTTGGTTTTCCTTCGATCCTTTCCCAAGTTACTGGATAACATAACCCATCCTCCAATCCTCTGCCACCACTCCTGCCCAAGAAACACACAGAGAGACAGAGCGGGGAGGTGAGGGGACAGAGTCAGAGTGACGGACAGAGCCGAGAGCGGCCTCTCATCGTCCAGCTCCGCCTTCACTTTACTAGGCCCGGCAATTTCCAATGGTTTATCCGAAACACAGAGCTCCAGAGAGGGGAAAGAAAACTCCCTCACATACCACGTGCATAGTGAAAGATTCCTAGGAATTTACTGGCTGTCGGACTTCGCAATCAGAATACAGTGTGATTGGCGCAGGATTAATTTCAAATCGCCCGCCAATTTCACAGCACCCAGCAACGGTGCTTGATTACTTTTTCATGTTATTTACCATTAATTGTATCATGGATTAATCTGCTTCAAAAGTAACTAAGCCAAATATATCGATAAAAATAATTAAAAGGTTGTGGACACGGCTCCCTCTGTGAGGTGTGGGGTGGCTCTTAGAAGAGTCTTTGTGTTGGTCTCCGCCTTCACTTTACTAGGCCCGGCAATTTCCTATCCGCAGCACAGCACTCGAGCGGAAAAAAAACTCCCTCACACAACACGTACACACTGAAGATTTTCTGGAAAATTGCTGATTCTCATGCTTTAAATTATAGGAAGTGCTTTTCCACTCCGCAAATACCGAGAAACTCGGTCTGTCGCTCCCCGGCCCCGTGACCATTGCGAGCGCCCTCACACACAGCAGCTGGTGGGCAAGGGTGCAGTCACTTCCAGTGATAAGAGCGTTAATTCATCAGAACAATTGTTCCTCTGGGTCGCGAGGGAAATGAAAGTCCGGTCACATAGAGGAACAGGATAAGACTGATATTAGGATATATAGACCACGCATCTGGCGGCTTCTAAACCCCAGGTAAAGTGGTGGCTGAGGAGCTGGTGTGAGGTGGTTGATGCACCATCAATAACTCACTCTGAGACGTAAGGCGAGATATCGGCTTTAATTGACTGAAGAAGGAACCAGCAGCGAGTGACCATCATACTACATCCTGGAGAATGAGGGAGAGGATCAGACCTCGATCGCCTTTATACAGGGGCCTGTGGGAGGAGCGTGTCCAGACAGGCACATAGTTCACCACATTCACTTTGTTTAAACGTGTCCCCATGTGGCGAAGTTTCTTACAGGTCAAGTCTATCAGGTGGTCGAATCTGTCGCTGCGATCTCCGTAGCTCCGGCTGTGATTGCACCGACGCCGGCGATATTGGTGATTGCACAGGAGACGGAGGTTGTGCTGGTTCCAGCTCATGCATGTGCGAGGCACCTGGTATATAGGTGTCATGAGGAGTCTATGTAGGGCCTGGTGAGCGCGGTGTCACCTCGGGTACAGGGTTCATAGTTACCCGAGAGTGTTCAGGGTAGTGGTCTGCTGCACCTGTGGGCGCCAGGTCGCGGACGGAGACCGTGTCCTCCCGCCCATCAGGTAGAACCACGTAGGCATACTGGGGGTTCGCATGCAGAAGGTGAACCCTCTCGACCAGCGGGGAGTATTTATTGCTGCTCACATGTTTCCGGAGCAGCACTGGCCCCGGGGACATCAGCCAAACTGGTAGAGTGGTCCCAGTGACAGACTTCCTGGGAAAAGAGAATAGGAGTTCGTGAGGGGGGTTGGGGCCGCCATCCAACCACCTGGGCCCTCCAAGGGCTTGTGCCTGGCTCAGTGATCCTCTCCCTGAGCAGCCGCTGCACCTCTGACTGAATGAAGGCCCTGTCCCGCGCACTGTACCGCCTGCTTTTAGTCGCCACACGTTTACAGTCGGGTTCAAGTTGGCGAACCGCGGCGGGGGAGGGACTTTGAGAGTTGAGAGACTGCAAGTGGTGTCGGTAGGGCAGCTGTTGTGCTGGATGGGATGTGTGTGCCGCTGTGTGTGTAGTCAGCAGTGATGAAGTTCCACAGAACTGAGGATTCCGGACAGTGAGTGGTGGGAGGGGCCCGTCATATAACACAGTCACACTTTCGAGATGGCTCTGGAAGTCCAGCCCCAACAGCACAGGTGCGCACAGATTAGGCATGACCAGCAGCGCAAAGTTCCGATATGCTGTGCCCTGCACCACCAATGTCGCTACACAACCCGCCCGGATGTCTGTGGAATGCGACCCAGTAGCCAAATGGATCTTCTGACTTACTGGCCGTGTTGCGAGTCCGCAGCGTTGCACTGTGTCCGGGTGAATAAAACTCTTAGTGCTGCCCGTGTCAAACAGGCATGTAGTCCTGTGCCCCTCCACCCGGATATCCATCATTGACCTTGCAAGCTGGTGTGGGGCGCTTTGGTCGAGGGTCACAGTGGCCAGAGTCGAGCCGTCGGGGTACCCGTTAAGCATCGGCGGGTCGGGTGCGGGGCATGCTGACGCCGACAAAGATGGCCGCCCACATCCGGGGAACCCGGTAAGCATCGGAGGGTCGGGGGTGGGGCATGCTGACGCGGACAAAGATGACCGCCCACATCCGGGGTACCCCATAAGCATCGGAGGGTCGCGGGCGGGGCGTGTTGACGCCGACAAAGATGGCCGCCAACATCCGGGCATGCAAGATGGCGGCCCCCACGTCTCACTAGCAGCGCTGCACTCCGCTCGCAATTTAGACTTACAGACCTCGGCGAAATGGCCCCGCTTTCCGCAGCTGGAGCAGGTCGCTTATCGCGCTGGACAGCGTTTTCGGGGGTGCTTTTTGAGGCCGCAGAAATAACAAAGTACATGCTTCTGACAGGCTGCCGCTGTGGTCGGGTTCGGGGAGCTCGTGGCATCGCGACTGGCAGCGGTGATTTCGCTCGCGGGAGCCGGCGGTGGCGGGGTCGGAGGCGTCCACGGAACCGGCGGGGAATCGAGCGACTCGACAGCGTCGGCGTAGTGCAGCGCAGCTTCCATAGCGTTGGCCGTCTCGATCGCCGAGCGTAAGGTAAGATCGGAGTGTTCCAGCAGTCGCTGGCGCACGTACACTGACCTCAGTCCCGTCACAATGGCGTCACGCACTAGCAGCTCCGCATGTTGTTCTGCCGAGAGCGTCTTGCAGTCACAAGCTCGGACGAGTGTCTGTAGTGCTCGGAGAAACTCCGCTCGATTCTCCAGGCCGCTGTCGCCGGGTAGCTAAACGATGTCTTGTGTAGACGGTGTTCACATGCCGCACGTACTGTCTGATGAGGGCGTCCAGTGCCCCTTCGTAGGTCGGCAGGTCCCGGATAATGGAATAAACTTTTGGAGTGACCCTCGAGAGGAGAATTCTGTACATAACGGCAGGGTCAGTCGCACGAAGCTCCGCCAAGTCTGATTGGAAGCATGCAAGCCAGTGTTCAAAAGCGAGAGCTGCGTCAGGGTCTTTAGGGTCCAAATCCAACCTTTCCGGACGTAAAACGGTTTCCATGTTTTAAAACTTTCAGTCAATAAAATTGATGCAACCATCAATAACTCACACCGTGACGCAAGGCGATATATCGGCTTTTGTTGACTGAAGAAGGAACCAGCAGTGAGTGACCATCATATTACATCCTGGAGAATGAGGCAGAGGATTAGACCTGAATCACCTTTATACAGGGGCCTGTGGGAGGTGCCACAGGGGCAGTCAGAAGGGGGCGTGTCCAGACAGGCACATAGTTCACCACAGAGTCCCAGCAGGCTCAACTTTTTGATACTTGACTTTGTCGGAGGCCTTAACAACATCTGTCTCAACAACCACTCAGCTATCTGCAAAGGCGTTTTTGTTTATATGTCCCTGCAACTCTATTTTATTTCACCACTCTGCCTTTTTAATGGCAAACCTTACCGATGGTAAATTAGTTCCAATAAAGTTCGGTGTAAAGTGAGAGGGTTGCTCATCGGAGAGTAAATGAAGGCGCTGCGCAAGATGGAGCCGGCGAGGCGCTGTATCCAGGCAGGAGTCTGAGATGCCCCCCAGTGTTCGCTCGGCAGAAGACAATCTCTTTGTGAACAATTGTAGATTACCGTGTATTCAAAGTGCCCAGGGACTTCAAGCTGCATGAATGTGTGTGTGTGTGTGTGTGTGTGTGTGTGTGTGTGTGTGTGTGTGTGCGCGCGTGTACATAATGTGTTTTCTTGATATCCTACATATGCTTGCTATCTTTCCATTCTATACATATTGTGTGTGCTTTGTGCCATGTGGGACTGTTGGCATTGCAATTAACAGCAGATCCTGGCTGTATTCATGGGCAGTTCTCTGTGTTGAAATTACAATGAAACTTCAATTGAAATTAACTGAAATGAAATGAAACCGTTCCGTCTGTGGAGTTCGCACCTTCAGTGGAAGAGAATCTAGTGATACACATATCTGAAGTTCTCATTCCAACCCTAGTGTTAAACTGAAAGTTATTTTTAATTTTAGCCACACCTGCACATACATAAGTTTGCAGAAACGGCTCACTCTTCGTTCCTATATACTGGTGACTATAACATAGGCAACATAGAAATATAGAAGAATCTGCAGCACAATTCAGACCCTTAGGCCCGGAAATCGGTGCCGAACATGTCCCTAACTTAGAAAGACCTAGGGTTTACCCATAGACCTCTATTTTTACAAGCTCCATGCAGCCAGCCTGGAGTCTCTCAAAAGCCCCTATCGTATCCGCCCCCACCACCGCCGCCGGCAGCCCATTCCACGCACACACCACACAACGTAAAAAAAAACTGCCCTGACAACTCCTGTGTACATATTTCCAAGCACCATAACTCAATGCGCTTTTGTGCTAGTCATTTTAGCCTTGGCGAAAGGGGTCTGACTGTCCACACGATAAATTCCTCTCATTATCTTGTACACATCTGTCTGTTCACCGCTCATTCTCCGTCGCTCCAAGGAGAAAAGATCGAGTTCATTCAACCTCATAAGGAATGCTCCTCCATTCCAGCGACAATCTTGTATTTTGGGGACCGCATACCATCGAGGAATGTGTTTCTCATCCACAGTACCACTTTTCCGTTCCCCCAACAAAGACAACCCTATCGACACAGCTCGTCAGATTTCACCCGCCTCCCTGCTGAGTCACAGAATCATAGGCAGTGCCAGAGACCCGACCGGTGAGACATTCCCCTGCTTGGTCATTTGCACCTCTCTCCTCCCATCCAGAACTATCCAACGTGGGTTATCGGTTATTGAGCAGGTTGGCCACAAGGGTTCTCTGCAATGGTTATAGCTGTTTAACCCCTTTCACCTTCCTGTCTGTCACCCAGATTCCTGTATCCTCCACCTTGAGTGTAAGTACCTCTCTATATACCCGCCCTATCACCCGCTCAGCTTCCTGAATGATCCCGAGTTCGTCCAGTTCCAGTTCCAACGTTGTTACGGGCAGTGATAGAAGGTGCAGCTGGATGACTTTCCTACAGGTGAAGTTGTCAGGGACTCTGGCGGTCTCCATGCCCTCCCACAACCCGTAAGGAAAGCAGTCCACTCTCCTGCAGGAATGCTCACTGCTCTTTCTAACTGCAATTATAAACGAAACAATTAATAAATTGAAAACAAATCTAGCAACATTTTTATGCCTCTCTCATCCGTCCAGCATCAAATTGATCAGCCTTCTACCTTTCACTCGGACACTGATTACTTGAACAATTTCCGCTGCGATTGCCCACCGCTTTACTCCGAGGTATGTCCGCTCTGCTCCTGTTAATTACACGGATATAGAAATTCAAACAATGAATGAAATTCACCCCACACCGTCCCAACACCCCGACGCGGGATCAGGCACAGATTGAAGCTCCCTCCCCCCGGTCTCTTCACACACTCCGAGGGTCAGAAGCTGCTTTCCTCTCCCCACCCCCAGCACTCCGCCGTTCCAGTCCTCCTTCATTGTGTGTCTGTCTCGGAGACTGTGCGTGTGTTCGTGTTCAGATGGTGAGCAGGGAAGAGCAGAGAAGTGGGAGAGGTTGACGGGGAGGGGGTAGGGAGGGTGTTGGCAGAAAGTGGTCACTGGCAGAAAGTGGTGTGGTACCGCAAGACCGGCCTGTCTACACAGAACCGTGAACAGGATCAGAACCGAGAGATCGACATCCGGAAGAGGGGGTTGGGTATTGTAAGACCAGACGTCACCTCTCCCCCTTCCTCCCCAGATTTCCAGATGAACGGGGGGAGGGCTGTAGAGGAGTGAGAGGGTTGATGGAACCGTGGAGAGTGTAGGGGATTGAACGGGTCAGGTGGACGGGAAGAGGAGATGGTGAAGGAGGAGATAACGGAGACGGCTAAGAGTGCGGGAGACGGAGGGCTGATGGAGTCGGGGTGTGTAAAAATGATTGCGGTGATGGAAATGAAGGTAGGGGAAATCGACATCGGGTGTAGGGTGTAGGGGTGTGCTGATGTAACACCAGACGTCACATCTCCCTCTTCCCCACAATTCCACATTAACACAGAAAGGGAGCGGGGCAGAGGATGCAGCGAGATGACGGAAACCTGGAAGGCTGTAGGGGACGCAGCGTTTCAGAGAGACGGCGAGAGGAGTTGGGGAAGGGGGGATAACAGAGACGGCGTAAGGTGTAGGGGATAAAACAGTAATGGAGACGAGGTGTGTGGAAGGGAAGGTATGAATACAACGGGGGAGGGTGGTGACGTTGAGGATGTCCTGTCTGACTGTGGCGAGGTTGGTCGACGGGGAACGGGGTTGGCGACGAGGGGAGTCGTAGGGGAGAAAGGGGCTGATGGAGACAGGGTAGGGTGCTTGCACTGCTGGTGGTGACAGAGACTGACGGTGTGCAGAAGAGCGAGGGGCTCATGGAGATGGGCAAGGGTTATTGGAAGGGACAGAGTGACTGGAACCGAGAGTGGGGAAGAGGGAGGGACTGACAGAGACGGGGGCGGGGTTGAGGAGGAGAAGTAGGAACAACTGAGGTGTGTAGCGGTGCACAGGAGGGAGGAGTCATGGAGTCGGGGAGGATTTTATTGGAGGGGACCGGTTCTGATGTCGGGCGGGGAGGAGATGACGGAGACGAAGGGGGTTGCAGTTCAGTAACTACACGAGTTGGAAAGTCACGTTGCATTTGAAAAAGACGTTATAGAGGGGCATCATGTTCGGCTCTGCTCGCCCACTTCGCTTCTGTAACCTCTATTTTCTCGGCCGATGTAAGATTCATCCTTCAGGTGGGTGAACCCTCTCAAGGCATCGGGTTCCGAATGTGTTTCTAGTAGGGCATTGAAAACCTTTGACACCAACAGGCTGGAGTGGACAAGGTGTCGGCAGAGAGGAAGGCTAACAAAAGGTTCGCATTCATTTCCCGGGCAAGGAATTAATTTTCAGGCTCTTCTGAGGCCTCGTTTGGAGTGTGTTTCCCTGACACTTCCACTTTAAGACTCGGAATGCAAATTTCTGCCTATCACAATCCTTCCTGGAATGTCTGTAATTAAATGGATTGTACTGAGCACTCAGTGCTCAACCGTCGAAGATCTATTTCTAGCACTGTGGGTTGTGATTGACACTTCGGATGCAGTTACTGCCGTCGTTTATTTTGAGCCTAACTCTGAGTTAATTCCAGACCTGACTCCGCAATTGGGTTGACACCATCCATAACTCCCTGGACACAGAAGTTATTGTGACGTCAGGAGTATGTGACGATTTGGTCTCTCATTGAACGCGCGTAAATTTCTATGGATGTCCGCTGGGGGGCGCTCTGACCAGTCGCATCACCGCCTGGTGTGGAGTCGACGACGCCCAGGGTGGCCAGGGACTTCAGAGGGATGTAGACTCAGCCGGTCCCTTCAAAGGCAACGCCGCTCCCTCCGTCTCGTAGTTGAAACGGTGTTTATCACGATTGCAAGACGAACTCTTCATGGTCGATTTGCACTCTGCATTCGAACTTTCCAGAGTGCCTCTTGTAGACAACATTAGAGGCCACTTTCCTATTAAGAAGTGTTAGACAATCTCAACCGAAGCAAAATAGATCCAGTTGGCAACCCCAAGAGTTTTTTTGGACATATTCCCACTACTCCACTCTCTCCACAGCCCGTGTCGGTCTCTAAACTAATCTCAATATACTGCGATCTCCACGCAGCCCCACGTCAGTCTCCAAACTATTCTCACTACACCGATCACTCTCCACGACCCCGCGTCATTATCCAGACTAATCTCAGGGGATACATCGGGGCACCGAGACGGGCTGTGGTGGTGGGAAGACAGGAGATAACGGAGACGGTAATGGGTGCAGAGAGGAAATGTGTCAGGAAGAAGGTACAGTATTGCCATGTCATGAGTTTGATACAATTTGGTCTCTCATTGTACACCAGCAAATTTCCATGGATGTCCGCTCGGGGGCGCTCTGTCCAGTCGCATCACCGCCTGATGTGGAGTCGTCAACGCCTTGGGTGGCCAGACTCTGCAGAGAGATGTAGACTCAGACAGCCCCCTCAAGGACACTAGCGCTTCACCGTCTCGCAGATGAAATTGTGTTTATCACGACAACAAGAGGAACTCTTCCTGGACGATTTGCATTCACTGCATTCGGACTTTCCAGAGATCATCTTGTACAGGACATTTCCTATCAAAAGTGTTGAACAATCTGAACAGAAGCAAAATAGATTCAGCAGACAACCCCGGGATTTCTTCGAACATTTCCCAGTGCTTCGCTCTCTCTCTCTCTCTTCACGGCCCCGTGTCATTCTCCAGACCAATCTCACTACACATTTCGGGGATCCAGCGGGGCACGAGACGGGTTGTGTCGGTGGGAAGACAGGAGTTGACCGAGACGGTGATGTGTGCAGAGAAGGAGTGTGTCACGAAGACGGGACAGCTTGAAAGGGAGGGAATGTGATGGGAACGGGAGTACTGTAAAGGATGCAGTCTGTGACGGAGACAGGAGTAGTGCTGGAGAGCGAGGGGATTATGCATACGGGGGGATTGTGCCCTGCTACCGTGAAGGGCGTGACGGTGTGTCGGTAACGTTGGGCGTTGAGTTCGTGTCCCGTTGAGTGCTGTGTCGGTGTCGCGGTGAGAGGGCTGGGTGTCTGTTTTGTAGTGAGGGCTGTGTGGTTCTTTCACTGACTATGTCGAGAGGTCGTTCCCTGAGTTTCTGAATGCAGCGTCATATTCCTTCATCTACACCTCCCCCTGCGTTTCCCATCTCATGAGTTCAAAGCCCTCCTTGTTCCTCCTGTAGGGCGGTGAACGTAAATCACCGAACAGATGAGACCCTTCGGCCCGCAATGTTGTGATATACCAATTAACCTAAATCCCATCGGCCGTCACACGTCCAACTATATAAATCCCCTGTATATCCACGTGTCTGTCAAAGAGCCAGTGAAACGCCTCTATCGATCTGCCTCACCACTGTCTCTGGTAACACAGTCCAAGCATCCATTAGTCTTCGTGTGAATAAAAAACTTGCCGACCTCATCTCCTTTGAAGTTGCCACCCACACCTCAGTAATAGAGGAAACCAACAATTCCGTCCACTGCTTATGGATTGTGCTCTCTATTCCGGGCAGCATCCGAATAAATCCCTTCTGTATCCTCTCCAAAGACCCCGCACACTTCCTTCAACCGAGCGTCCAGAAATTATTCAGGAATCTCCAAAACGTCAAACCCAATGCCAACTCCTATCTGCCCCTTGGTTTCCCGGCTCTCTCCCCCATCTACAAGGTGTGAACCCCAATCCTCTACATTGAACTCCCTCTCTCCTTCAACACCTCCCATTATTAAAGTGCAGACTCTTCCCTTCCACACAGGTTAAACAGCTCTTCGGCTCCAACTTAGCACGTACATCTTTGCCAGAATAAAAAGCCTGGCCGAATCCACATTTGCCAGATCATTCCGGACTCCAATAAAGTTGGCAAGTCAATTTAGAAACTAATCATGAGGTCAAAAATAACCTTTACAAAAATTACCTTCTATCTAATGGCTTTATCCTCACTTTTTCCCAGGGCTGAAATGTTTGCCACAAGAGGACACGGGTTTAAGGTGCTGGGGAGTAGGTACAGAGGAGATGTCAGGGGTAAGTCTTTTACGCAGAGAGTGGTGAATGTGCCGGAAACGGTGGTGGTGGCGGAAACGATAGGGTCATTTAATAGCCTTTTGGATAGGTACATGGAGTTAGAAAAATAGAGGGCTATAGGTAAGCCTAGTAATTTCTAAGGTGCGGACGTGTTCGGCACAACATTGTGGGCCGAAGGGCCTGCATTGTGTTGTAGGTTTTCTATATTCCTATGTTTCTATCTTCCTTTTCTCTTGCTGATGAATCCGCCTTGCTGATTGGTTGTTGTTCAAACAAACGCGAGGCACTGGTTTATAATGCACACATTTCCCGCTCCCGAACTCTGATTGGAGGCTGCCCCAAGGGGAAAATATACATGAGTCTCTGACACAGTCAGTCAGACCCTGAGCGAGACTCCTCCATACAATCCCATCATGCACAACCGGAGTCAGACGCTGAGTGAAGCTCCCTCACCAACATTACATCACACAAGTTCGGAGTCTGAAAACGACTGAAGCTCCCTCCGCGCTGTCCTAAAGTTTCGGAAAAGGAGGGCAGCTCCCACTCACCGTCGTATAACGCAATTTTGGAATCAGAGAGCGAATGAATCTCCCTCCACTCTGTCCCGTCACACACTGCTCGGGTCAAACACAGAGTGCGTCTCCCTCCACGCCGTCCCATCACACACTCCCGGGATCAGGTGCAGTGTGAAGATCCCTCCACACCGTCCCATCACACACTTTCCGGAGAAGACACAGAGTGCTTTTCCCTCTCCACCGTCCCAAGGCAGACCCCCGAGATCAAACACGTGATGCTCCCTCGACACTGCCCCATCACATTCTTTCGGGTACAGACACAGAGTGAGTTCCCTGTTCCCCATTCCTTCACACATTCACCGTTCAGATATTGTTTAGTTCAACTGCAACTCCCCGGCCCAACACCCGCACAATCGCATCACACACTACCCAAGTCAATAGGAGAGCTAAACCCCCTCCGTCCTCCACTCTCCCCTCTCAGCAATCCCCAGCGCTCCCCCATCCCAGTCGTCTGGAATTCTGTCCCGGATACTGTGAGTGCGCGTGACAGGATGTGGATTATTCAGCGGGCACGTGCTCCCAGTTTTAATCACCGACTCCAAATCCCGGTCGGGGGTCCGACCCTCTGCAACGGGATGATAGACTCCCTCATCCAGAAACCACAGTCGGTAGCAGCGTTACCGAGCGACAATTTGTGCTGTGGAAGTGGGGGGGGGGGCTGCAGAAGGGCTCGGACACATTAGGAGAATGGGAATAGACGTAGCAGATAGAATGCAGTGCCGGGAATCGTATGGCCATTCAATTTGAAAATAAATAAATAAAATCGTAGAATAGTTTCTTACGGGATGTTTTTTTGTAACCCAGGCAACCTGTTCAAATTCTATATCTTCACAGAATGGTCTGGGTCAATTTTGAACCGGCCCAAGAATCTCCTGATAACAAGTGTCTATGCAAAATTTTGAACCGCGGGTCTATTTCGTATGTATAAATAACCTATCTGATGTTAATAAATGGGTGATGAATATTTAATTAATTTTTCAGAGATCCAAAATCCATTTCAATAGCTACGGGTCAAATTCGACCCGGAGCAGCCGCAACGTACAAACATCTGCAGCACCTGTACAAAACTATAAAGCTTCAGGGTATTTTTACTGTTGTCAAATGTCCGAACGGGTCAAACATGACCGGCACAGTGTGTAAGGGTTAAAAACAATCTGCGGTACAGAGGGATTTGGGAGACCTCGTTCAGCTTCCCTAAAGGATTAACCTGCAGCTTGAGCCGGTGACAGCGTTAATGTCAAGAGTACTGGGACGTAAAAGCATTGACGTCATTCTCAGGTTTAATACGTCACTGGTGAGGTCACATTTGGAGAGCGTTCAGGTGAATGATTACGGGATTGGGAGTCGTATTGTAGGAGGAGTATTTGACAGCTCCGGGATATTGAACACCCACACACAGCGATTCAGTAACAGCTTCTTCCCCTACGCCAATGCATCAGCAAAAACTCGACATTTCTGCGTTGTTTATTAATATTTGCAATTTACATTAATTATACATCTTTGCACCGTACTTATGCTTCAAAAGAACAAATTCCAGGGGTTGTTATTTCCAGATAATAATTGAAATAGCGATTCCTGTGGACAACATCCGATAGGGTGGACAGGACACTTGGCCCGCTGGTCTTCACCAGTCACACCGAGTCCAGGAGTCGGGAGGTCACGTTGCCGTGGTACAAGACGTCGGTGAGGCCGCCCTGCTTTAGGAAAAATGTCAGTGATCTGGATAAACTGTACAGGGAATTCTACGGGGATACTGCCAGAACTCGGAGGACTGAGTTAAGGAGAGCGGGAAGGAAGGTGGGAACATTATTCCCTGGAGCGTAGTTATAACATTTACAGAGTTCCATAAACCCGAGAGGGGCACCGACAGATGGAATGCGCACAGACTTTCACTCAGGGTCGGGTTGTAGAGAACCAGATGGCACAGGATTGAGGTGAGAGTGAGTGGAAAGGAGAAATTGAGAGAGAGATCAGGGAGACGGAGGGTTTAGAGAGAACAGGGAGGGGAGGTATAGAGTTCCTGAGGAGGGAAGGTGAGAGAGGTGAAAGAGGAGTGCAGAGGGAGCAGAGAAAGTGCGGGCGGAGAACTTTCGTGGGAATAAGGGGAGCTGAGGGGCAGACAGGAAGGTAGAGGGAACTAGGAAGATCGTGACGTGGTAATGGCGAGAACGAAGGGAATAGACGACGAGAAGCGTTTGTCGTAGTCTGTTAGAGAGAAAATGATGGCAACAAGATTAGGAGATGTAGGAGGGAGGGGCAGGGAGGGTGCGGAGCGAATTTGACATGATTTAGGAATGAGAGTGAAGGGGAGAGCAGGAGGAGAATATAGGGGCAGTCACTTGATTTATGTCGACTCCACTGGCTGTTGGTAGAGACCCTGGGTCTTTTGAAGAACATCCGGGAACAAAGTTGCTGACCTCTCGCAGATGAAACGCCGATCATGAACACAAAGTATAGTCATTACGCATTGACTGCAGACGCGTATTCCCGAGGACGCCTTGTACAGGAGACTCTGCCCCACATTCCTATCCAGGAGGGGTAAACGATTTCAACAGAGACAAAACAGCTTCAGTAGAGAACCCGATCAGAGTCCGTCCCCAAGCTAATCCCATGAATTCGATCTCTCCTAATTGCCTGTGTGAATCCCCAAACTCATCCCATTCAACCACTCTCTCCCCACAGCCCCGTGCCGGTACCCAGAAAAATCCCATGGCCCCAATGTCTCCCCACAATCTTGTGTCAGTTCCCAAATTATTCGTACTGACCCAATGTCTCCCCACAGCCCCGTAAACCCCCAAACTAATCCCACCCAACCGCTTCCCCGCTACAGTCCTCTGTCAGTCCCCATACGAATCGAACAGGCCGACACTCCCCCCTCTGATCTGTTTCAGTCCCCGAACAAACCCCCCGTCCCACCGTTTCCCCACAGACCTATGGCTGTCCCGAAATGAATCCCAATGTTCCACAGTCTTTCCTCAGCCCTGTGTGTTTCCAGGTTCATCTCGTTGCCCTTTCCTCTACCCAGAGTTTCGTGTCTGTCTCCTGACATATCCCACTACACCGCGCTCTTCTCATAGCCTCTGGTCCGCCTCCCGACTTATACCACTGGCACCCTCTATCCCACATCCTTGCCTCAGTTCGCAAACTAATTCCGTTAACCCACTGTGTGTCCGCCGCCCTGTATCGGTTTCCAAACTAATCCATTTGTTCAACTCTCGCCACAGAGATCCGTGTCATTCACCAAACGAATCCCGCCGTTGCTCCCTCTCCTCACAGTCCGGCGAATATCTCCAAAATAGTCCTACTGAACCGCGCTGTCCTCACCCAGATACGTCAGTACTAAAATAAACTCTGTCATGATCTCTCCCCACTGCCCTCTGGCAGTTTTCGAAATATTCCCACTGCCTTGTCCTCCCCGACAGACACGTTTCGGCCCCAAAATGTTCCCATTCAAACACCCTACCCCCTTCCCAGGTGCAGTCTACAATCAAATCACAATGCCCCTCCATTTTACGACAAAACTACTTCAGTCCGTAAAGTAATCCCATTTTCTCCCGTTAGGACTATATCAATAACGAATCTTCACTCCACAGATTATTTATAATCTTACCCGTTTTCGCATTTTTCGATCCAGTAAGCAAAGTTGCTGTCAGGAAGATTGTGGAATACAAAGAGCTGAGAAGTTAAATTTAATTCATTATTGCCAAGAATTGAAAACTATCTACGTACCTTCCCTCTATTGATTATAACACGATACTGTGATGGGACGGTGTGGAGGGAGATTCGCTATGTATCTGACCCCGGGAGTGTGTGAGGGGAAGGTGTGGAGGGAGATTCACTCTGTGCCTGACCCCTGGAGTGTGTGATGGGACGGTGTGGAGGGAGATTATCTTTGTGCCTGACCCCGGGAGTGTGTGATGGGACGGTGTGGAGGGAGATTCACTCTCTGTCTGACCCCGGGAGTGTGTGATGGGACGGTGTGGAGGGAGATTCACTCTGTGTCTGACCCCGGGAGTGTGTGATGGGACGGTGTGGAGGGAGATTCACTCTGTGCCTGACCCCTGGAGTGTGTGATGGGACGGTGTGGAGGGAGATTATCTTTGTGCCTGACTCGGGGACTGTGCAATGTGACGGTTGGGAGGGGGGTTCACTCTGTGTCTGACCCCGGGAGTGTGTGATGATTCCTGGGTTATTGTGGGATCTTTCCGAGCTGTGACACATACCGCTTCATCCCTTGAATTTATTTCCAGCAGCCTTGAATAACGGATTGAACATTCTTGCTTCGCTTCTTGGAAAGATGTTTCAAACCTGGATACGTAATAACTCCGGTCTTTATTTGTGACCCAGTCCTTGGAACATGTTTGCTCTGAAAATCAGGGACAAGGAACAGTGACACAAAGAGTGAATCTCCCTTCACACTTCCCCATCACACACACACGGGTTGACACACAGAGTGAAATTCCCTCCACGCGGTCCCATCACGCACCCCCGAGGTCAGACACAGTGTGAATCTCCCTCCACAAACTCCCGTCGGAAAGTAACAAGGATCAGACACAGTGAAGTTCCCTCCACACCCTTCATCACACACTGCTGTGGTCAGGACACAGAGTGAATAGAACATAGAATAATACAGCACAGTACAGGCCCAGTGGCCCACAATGTTGTGCCGACACTTAAACCCTGCCTCCCATATATCCCCCCTCCCCACCATAATTTCCTCCATGTACCTGTCTAGTAGTTTCTTAAATTTCACTAGTGTATCTGCCTCCACCACGGACTCAGGCAGTGCATTCCACGCACCAACCTCTCTCTAATATCCCCCTTGAATTTCCCACCCCTTACACGAACGCCATGTCCTCTTGTGTTAAGCAGTGTTGCCCTGGGGAAGAGCCGCTGGCTATCTATTCTACTTTATATCTTGTATACCTCTGTCATGTCTCCTCTCCAGACATGCGTCACCGTTCCCGGGGTCAGACGTGGAGTGAAGCTCCGTGCACACTGCCTTTTATAAACGCCCGGGGTCAGACGTGGATTGAAGCTCCCAGCACACTGCCTTTTATAAACCCCCGGGGTCAGACGTGGAGTGAAGCTCCCTGCACACTGCCTTTTTATAAACGCCCGAGGTCAGACGTGGAGTGAAGCTCCCTGCACACTGCCTTTTATAAGCCCCCGGGGTCAGACGTGGAGTGAAGCTCCCTCCACACTGCCTTTTATAAACGCCCGGGGTCAGACGTGGAGTGAAGCTCCATGCACACTGCCTTTTATAAACTCCCGGGGTCAGACGTGGAGTGAAGCTCCATACACACTGCCTTTTATAAACGCCCGGGGTCAGACGTGGAGTGAAGCTCCCTGCACATTGCCTTTTATAAACGCCCGGGGTCAGACGTGGCGTGAAGCTCCCTGCACACTGCCTATTATAAACCCCCGGGGTCAGACGTGGTGTGAAGCTCCCTGCACACTGCCTTTTATAAACCCCCGGGGACAGACGTGGAGTGAAGCTCCGTGCACACTGTCTTTTATAAACGCCCGGGGTCAGACGTGGAGTGAAGCTCCATGCACACTGTCTTTTATAAACCACCGGGGTCAGACGTGGAGTGAAGCTCGGTGCACACTGCCTTTTATAAACGTCCGGGGACAGACGTGAGTTAAGCTCCGTGCACACTGCCTTTTATAAACGCTCGGGGTCAAACGTGGAGTGAAGCTCCATGCACACTGCCTTTTATAAACGCCCGGGGTCAGACGTGGAGTGAAACTCCATGCACACTGCCTTTAATAAACACCCGGGGTCAGACGTGGAGTGAAGCTCCATGCGCACTGCCTTTAATAAACGCCCGGGGTCAGACGTGGAGTGAAGCTCCGTGCACACTGCCTATTATAAACACCCGAGGTCAGACGTGGAGTGAAGCTCCATGCACACTGCCTTTTATAAACGCTCGGGGTCAGACGTGGAGTGAAGCTCCGTGCACACTGCCTTTTATAAACGCCCGGGGTCAGACGTGGTCTGAAGCTCCGTGCACACTGCCTTTTATAAACGCTCGGGGTCAGACGTGGAGTGAAGCTCCATGCACACTGCCTTTTATAAACGCCCGGGGTCAGACGTGGTCTGAAGCTCCGTGCACACTGCCTTTTATAAACGCCCGGGGTCAGACGTGGAGTGAAGCTCCATGCACACGGCCTTTTATAAACCACCGGGGTCCGACGTGGTGTGATGCTCCGTGCACACTGCCTTTTATAAACGCCCGGTGTCAGACGTGGAGTGAAGATCCGTACACACTGTCTTTTATAAACGCCCGGGATCAGACGTGGAGTGAAGCTCCATGCACACTGTCTTTTATAAACGGACGGGGTCAGACGTGGAGTGAAGCTCCGTGCACACTGTCTTTTATAAACACCCGAGGTCAGACGTGGAGTGAAGCTCCGTGCTCACTGCCTTTTATAAACACCCGGGGTCAGAAGTGGAGTGATGCTCCCTGCACACTGCCTTTTAAAAACGCCCGGGGTCAGACGTGGAAAGAAGCTCCGTGCACACTGCCTATTATAAACACCCGGGGTCAGACGTGGAGAGTAGCTCCGTGCACACTGACTATTATAAACACCCGGGGTCAGACGTGGAGAGACGCTCCGTGCACACTGCCTTTAATAAAGGTCCGTGGTCAGACGCGGAGAGAAGCTCCGTGCACACTGACTTCTATAAAGGCACGGGGTCAGATACTCCCGGGGTCAGTTACAGAGGAAAGCTCCCTCAACACCGCCACTCATACGCTCCCGGGGTCAGACAACAGAATTTAGATCCTCTACAAAGTCCAATAACACACAGCCTGATCAGGCACAATGTGAATCTCTCTCTCTTCAGGGCCCCATTACACACTCCAGCGTTCAGAGACAGAATGAAACTCCCTCTGTGCACACGACGAATATCGGTGTGAATCTCCATCCTTTCGTCCCGTCACGCATCTCCTGGCAGGTCACAGTGTGAGGCTCTCTCTGGACCGTTCCATCACACCCACCTGTGTTTTCACACAATGCGAAGCTCCGCCCACACCCTCCAATGGCACACTCACGGGGTCAGACTCCCTCCAAAATATCCAAACACACAATCCGGTGTCACATAGAATAAACCCTCCATCTGCACCGTCCCATCACACACTCCTGGAATCAAACACAAACGCTCTCTCTCTACGATCCCATTACACACTCCGGGAGTCAGACACAGAGTGACGCTCCCTCTGCAACGTCCCATCACTCACTCCCCGAATTAGACACATACTGAAGCTGTCTCTCCTCGATCCCATAACACACTCCCGTATTCAGACTCAAAATGAAACCTCCTCTGCAACTTCCCATCATTCACTCCCAGATTCCGACTCAGAGTGAATCCCCCGCTACACCGTCCCATCACACACTCCCACATTCAGAGTAAAACGTTCTCTCCACGGTGCCATAACACACTTCAGTGGTCCGACATGGGGTGAATCTCTCTGTGCAGTGTCCCATCGCAGAACCCCACAGTCTGACACAGAGTGAAGTTGGATCCATACTGGATTCAGTGATAGAGTGAAGTTTCCTCTACGCATCTCCATCACACACTCACCGGGTCAAGCACAGATTGAATAACCCTCCATACCTTCTCTTCACACACTCCCGATATTAAGCACTGAGTGACGCTTCCTCTCTCCATGCCTGCCCTGTGATGAGGAGCGGGTGAAAGAGGGGGATGATGCCTCACCTCTGCTTCTGGTCAACAATTCGCAGATCTGGTGATGGAGATCGGACAGATTAGATTTGAGCGCTGAAAGCTTGGATTGAAGGGATGAGTTTAACTGATGGTAGTTTCGGTGGCAGGTTTCCTTAGACTGACGAATCTGTGACACTGAGAGAGATGGTGAAGGATGTTTAGCGTTTGCAGTGACACGTGAGTCAGCGTCACGCTACCAAACTGGTCACGGAGATTATACCCATGTAGCCATATCACAATTACAGCACGGAATCAGGCTATCTCGGCCCTTCTAGTCCGTTCCCAACGCTTACTCTCACCTATTTTCAACGCACTGCACTCAGCCCATAACCCCCCATTTCTTTACTGTCCATGTACCTATCCAATCTTACTTTATATGACAATACCGAACCTGCCTCTACCACTTCTGTTGGAAGCTCGTTCCACACAGCCACCAGTCTCTGAGTAAAAAAAAATATTTCTCGTGTTACCCCTAAACTTTTGCCCCGTAAGTCTCAACTCATGTCCTCTTGCTTGAATCTCCCGTACTCTCAATGGGAAACGCCTATACACGTCAACTCTATCTATCCCCCTCATAATTTCAAATACCTCTATCAAGTTCACCCTCAACCTTCTACGCTCCAAATTATAAAGACCTAACTTGTTCAGCCTTTCCCTGTAACTCAGGTGCTGAAAACCAGGAAACATTCTAGTAAATCTTTTCTATACTCTCTCTATCTTGTTGACATCTTTCCTATCATTCGGTGACCAGAACTGTACACAATACTCAAAACTTGGCCTTACCAATGCCTTGTACAATTTTAACATTACATCCCAACTCCTATACTCAGTGGTCTGATTTATAAAGGCCAGCATACCAAAAGTTTTCTTTACCACCCTATGCAGATGAGATTCCACCTTCAGGGAGCTATGCACCATTATAATTTTGTTGTGTCAGTGTCTCGGTGAAGGGTGTCACAGTGAAGGACGTGCTGATGGCACAGTGCGAGGCGTCGGCGCCACATTGTGGGGCGCGTCTGTGTCACACTATGATGTACATCAATGTCCCGATGAAGATTTTGTTGATGTTACAATGGGGGTCTGCGTCAGTATCATGCTGGACATGTCCGATTTCCTGTGAGGGACGTGTGAGGAAACTGTGAGGAGTTTCTGTGCCCCGGCGATAGGTGTGCCAGATCACAATGAAGTGTCTCTCGATGTCAAGTCGAGGAAAATGCCAGTGTGGGGGCCCTTGTGGTGTCACCGTGGGTGGAGTATCTGTGTCATGTGTGGGGTGTGCTGGTCTCACAGAGCGGGGTATGTCAGTGTCACGATGAGAGACATGTCATGGCCACGCTGGGTGTGAGACGGTCACGCTGAGGTGTGTCTCGGTGTCACAGAGAGTACTATGTTGGTGTCATTGTGAATTTAGGTGTCAGTATCACGTTAAGGGATTTGCCTGTATCAGGGTGAGGTGTGGGGCATTGCCTGAGCGAGCGGTGCAGAGGAGCGATACTGTCTCGGTAAAGGGTGTTAATGCGATTTCTGAGTCTTTGTCACGGTGTGGTGCGGACTGGATCACGTTGTGGAGCGTGGAGATGTCACGGTATGCGGTACCTCAGTGTCACGGTGAAGACCGTGTCGGTGTCACTGTGAGGTGTGTTTCGGTGTCGCTTAAGGAATTTATCAGTGACACGTTCAGGGGCATGTCGATATTACAGTGAGGAGTAAGTTGCGGTCAGTGTGACTGTCACGGCGATGGGGTATATCAATGTCCTGGTGAAGGTTTTGTTGATGTTACAATTGGGGACTGGGTCATGTTTGTGTCACGGCGATGTAGTGTCAGCGTCGCGGTCAGGAGTATATCTGTGTCTCGTTGAAGGTCGTGACCGTGCTACGGCAACAGCATTGTTGATGTTATGGTGAATGGCGCGTCGGTGTCAGGACGAGTCTTGATTGTGTTACGATAAAGGCCGTGTTTTTATCACGGTCAGGGGTGTGTCCGTGTTGTGGTGATGGGGTTTTAATCGGTGTTACGGCAATAACAATTTATTCCACTCTCTTTACGTATGGTGTGACTCCACCGGGAGAACGTTCCACTCACCATGGATCGAGAGACCGGCCACAGTCACGATAATGGCTGACGTAACTAGGCAGATTAGGCAGATCAGACGGTGCGGTCTATTTCCGATCTTTCCTTTCGGCTGCTGTTCATGCGCAGCTGTGGAGAGACCACAAGACCATGCGATGATAAGAAATGGCAGCAGAAGGAGGCCATTCGGTTATTCAAGTCTGCCCCGCCATTCAGTCATGGGCTGAACCAATTCTTCCGTCATCCCCACTCCCCTGCATACTGCAAATACCCTTCGATATCCCGGCTAATCAAGAAACTATAGATCTCTGCCTGAAATGCACCAAATGACTTGGCCTCCACAGCCGCTTGTGGCAACAAATTCCACAGCTTTACCAGTCTCTGACTAACTCGTAACTTAGCTGCATCTCCGTTCTAAATGGACTATCTTCAATCCTGAAGTCGTGACCTCTTGTCCTAGACTCCCCTATCACGCGGAATAACATTTTGTATCTAATCTGTTCAGGCCTTTAGACAATCGGAAAGTTTCTGTGAGATCTCCCCCCCCCCCCCAGTCTCCTGAACTCCAGGGAATACAGTCCAAAAGCTCCAGATGTTCCTCATACAATAACCCTCTCATTCCAGGAACCATTCTGGTGAATCTTCCCTGAAACCTCTCCAATGTCAGCACATCCATAAGGAGCCCCAGACGGCAGAGAATACTCCAAGTGTGGTCTCCGAGTGCTTCAACATCATATCCCTGTTCTTATATTCCGTACCTCTAGAAATCAATGGCAACATTGCACTCGCCTTCTCCACCCCCGACTCAAACTGGAGACTGACCTTCAGGGTATCCAAGTCCCTTTGCATTTTGAATGTTCTGTCCATCTAAATAGTCGTCCGCCCGTTCATTTCACCCACTAATGTGTGTACGCATACATTTTCCCAACGTTGTACCTCATTTAGGGTAAGATACGCTCGGGTATTTTATAGAAACATGGATAGATACCCCACACAGAAATAGGGTGTTTTAAGAGATTTCAGGACAGGTACAGGGAACTTTGAAAAATAAAGGGCGAACAGGAAGTCTAGTCATTTCTATTGTAGGGACATGTTCGGCACAACTTTGTGCTGTAGGTTTTACATGTTGGCTGACGGTGTCCTGTGGTGTTCCACAGGGTCTCGTTGTGTCCGATTATTCTTCTATTATGTCAAAGACTTGGATGCTTGAATTAATACTCCGGTTTGAGTTTGCATACGACGTGAAGATTGCTGGAGGACAGGGAGCTTGGAGGAATGAAGGAGTCTGTAGGAGGTCGGGAGATACAGGTCGACAGGCTGGTGAAGAAGGTGTTCGACACGTTTGCCTTTATCAGTCAGGACACTGAGTCCGGGAGTCGGGAGGTCACATCCCAGTTGTCCAAGACGTCGGCGAGGAGGCACTCGGACTTCGGTTCAGTCTTGGTTCGCCCTGCTGTAGGAAAGATGTAAGTGCGCTGGAAAGTGTGCAGAGGGAGATTTCCCAGGATGTTGCAAGAGCTCGAGGGACTGAGTTATGAAGTGATGTCGGGCAGTTCAGGGCTTAATACCTTGGAGCCCAGGACTGACCTCACAGAGGGGCTTTGTTCCTTGGAGTGTACGGGTGACCTCACAGAGGGGCTTTGTTCCTTGGAGTGTACGGGTGACCTCACAGAGGGGCTTTGTACGTTGGAGTGTACGGGTGACCTTACAGAGGGGCTTTGTTTCTTGGGGTGTACGGGTGACCTCACAGAGGGGCTTTGTTCCTTGGAGTGTACAGGTGACCTCACAGAGGGGCTTTGTTCCTTGGAGTGTACGGGTGACCTTACAGAGGGGCTTAGTTCCTTGGAGTGTACGGGTGACCTTACAGAGGGGCTTAGTTCCTTGGAGTGTACGGGTGACCTCACAGAGGGGCTTTGTTCCTTGGAGTGTACGGGTGACCTTACAGAGGGGCTTTGTTCCTTGGAGTGTACGGGTGACCTTACAGAGGGGCTTTGTTCCCTGGGGTGTACGGGTGACCTCACAGGGGCTTTGTTCCTTGGAGCCTAGGACTGACCTCACAGAGGGGCTTTGTTCCTTGGAGTGTACGGGTGACCTCACAGAGTGTCTTGATTCCTTGGGGCCTAGGACTGACCTCACAGAGGGGCTTTGTTCCTTGGAGTGTACGGGTGACCTTACAGAGGGGCTTTGTTCCCTGGGGTGTACGGGTGACCTCACAGAGGGGCTTTGTTCCTTGGAGCCTAGGACTGACCTCACAGAGGGGCTTTGTTCCTTGGAGTGTACGGGTGACCTCACAGAGGGTCTTGATTCCTTGGGGCCTAGGACTGACCTCACAGAGGGGCTTTGTTCCTTGGAGTGTACGGGTGACCTCACAGAGGGGCTTTGTTCCCTGGGGTGTACGGGTGACCTCACAGAGGGCCTTTGTTCCTTGGAGTGTACAGGTGACCTCACAGAGGGGCCTTGTTCCTGTGAGTGTACGGGTGACCTCACAGAGGGTCTTGATTCCTTGGGGCCTAGGACTGACCTCACAGAGGGGCTTTGTTCCTTGGAGTGTACAGGTGACCTCACAGCGGGGCTTTGTTCCTTGGAGTGTACGGGTGAGCTCACAGAGGGGCTTTGTACGTTGGAGTGTACGGGTGACCTCACAGAGGGTCTTGATTCCTTGGGGCCTAGGACTGACCTCACAGAGGGGCTTTGTTCCTTGGAGTGTACGGGTGACCTCTCAGAGGGGCTTTGTTCCCTGGGGTGTACGGGTGACCTCACAGAGGGGCTTTGTTCCTTGGAGTGTACGGGTGACCTCACAGATGGGCTTTGTTCCTTGGAGTGTACGGGTGACCTCACAGAGGGGCTTTGTTCATTGGAGTGTACGGGTGACCTCACAGAGGGCCTTTGTTCGTTGGAGTGTACGGGTGAACTTACAGAGGTGGACAAATCCATGAGGGTCACCTCTGCTACAGTCACGGACGAGAATGCACACGGCGAAGATGAGAGAAGAAATACATTTAATTGGGCATCCAAGTGACTAATTTTTGGACCCAAATGGTGGCCGGTATGTCGGACGAGATGCTAGGAAATTGGCCGAAGGAGAGTAATTTGCAGTATTTACTAAAACACTCACTTCTGCATGTAACATGTGAAGTGTCCACAGTGGCGTCATAATTGTGAACTCTGACCTGTTTGTGCATTGGTTGGCAGCTTGCGGGGTCCTGGGGCAATGGGAGAAGCCTGATCCTCATCGATGACGGGCTCATCGTTCAGAAATTTCACCTCTGCGTAGGTGGAGCTCAGACCAACTGGGATGCAGAGCGAGGGAGGAACAGAGAGAAGGTGATAGAACGGGGAGTGGCAGCAGAGAGAGAGAGCAGAAAAAGGCGAAAAGAGAGTAGGGGAAGTGTGGGTTAAGTAAAGGGGGGAAAGGATGAGAGGCAGGGAGAAAGAATGTGAGGGAACGGGGAACACGGGGGGAGAGAGGATGATAGATGGATAGAGAGGAGGAGACAGTGGTGAGCGATAGACGCAATGAGCGGGAATATAGAAGAGAGAGAATTGGGTTGAGAATTGTTAGAGGAGACGCAGAGAGTGGCAGAGGAAGAGAGAGCGGTGATAGAGGATAAGAGTGAGGGTAAGGGGAGGGACGAGAGAGAGCAAAGAGAGCAGTGGGAGATAGGAGAGTGAGGTTAGAAGCTAAGTGGGATGCAGAGAGGGTAAGGAACAGAGGAACAGAAAGGGAGATTGCGAGAGAGGGGGAAAGGGGACGGGACAGAAAGAGAGAATAAGTCAGTGAATAAGTATTCAATGAGGGAAAGAGTGCGAAGGAGAGTGCGAGGGTGAGGAAGGGTGAAAGGGGGAGTGTGATAGACGGGCGAGTTTGGAGAGTTGGGCAAGTGAGGGAAGGGGAGGGAGGTTGAAATTTGGGAGAAGGGGAATTGGTTGGAAGAGAAGAGGGGAAAGGGCATGGGGAGAGAGACGGATGGGGAGAGATATAAGGATTTTCGATAGATGTGCGAAATTAGAGAGAGTAGGCAGAGAGAGGGGCAAAGGCGGTAAAATATGAAGAGGTTGAGAGGGGAATGAAAGATGTGTGAGAGGGAGGGTGGTGGAAGGCAAAGATGAGGAAAAAGGGAGGGGAATAAGAGGGAAAGCGGGGAAAGGAGGAGAGAGAGGGAGACAGAGAGATCAGATGAGAGAAAAAGGTGGTTCGAAAGTTGAGAGATTCGTTCAAGTTTTCCACTGTGCTGGCTCACTTCCGCTTCCTCCATGGTTCCCTCATCACCTCCACTCCAATGTTGTTTCCTTTTTATCGACCCTCCCACGGTGATCCCTCCGCTCCGTGCTCCCTCCTCAATGTCCTTTTCCCCTCAGCGACCACTCTCACAGCAAATCCTCCTCACCGAATTCCAAGCCTCACCCACCACTACACGCCTCCCAGTGAATCCCCTCCTCAGCGCCCCCTCGCACAGCACTGCCTCCTCACCCCGTCCCACAGGGCTCTGTCCAGACATCCAGTCACGAAGGCACCATCCACACCAAACATCGCCCCACGCTTCCAATGAGCTCCCTGATCATGGTCTATATCCCGAGTTCCCTCTGACGTATTCTGCAGCAGTGAATTATCGGGGTCAACAGTACTTTGCCCTGAAATCTATCGAAAGGAATCGACACATCACCTAAACACTGTCAAACCAAAAAAGATGAAACTGACCTTCATCTCTCCGGACCCGGGGCGCCGAGGTAGCCGTGATATTCAGCTGCACGTACGATACATCCGGTTCAGCTGGGGACAGAGCATCTGAGGGTGAGAATCTGGGAGTGGCTTCCTCCTCACTGTCACACCGCACATTCCCAGGGTCAGACGCAGAGTAAGTCTCCATCCACACCTTCACACAGCACATTCACGTTTGAGGCACAGAGAGAAACTCTCTCCACACAGTCCTATCACACATTTTTTAGACAGAAACACAGTGCAGCTCCCTCCACACTGTCACGTCACTTTCCCGGGTCAATGACTGAGAATCATATAAACCACACCGCCATCTAGCGTTTTACTAGTGAATTGCAGTGCGACGCAGACATACCGAGGCTCAGATATAAATGTTCAGAACGGCGCAGGCCACTTACAAAGGCTACGCTTTCGGCTACTACGCAGAGTGTAAATCAGCCTTAAAACTCCCTTCGCAGCGAGTCGTCATGAGTACCTGGGGTCAGACACCGAGTAAAGCGCCCTCAGCACCGACCGACCACACCACATCCCCGGGGTCAGCCATGGAGAGTAGCTCCGTCCACGCTATCCTATCTCATACTCCCGGGGTCAGAGACAGCTGTAAGCTGTCTCCCTCTCTCTGCACTACTCACCTCCCGAAGGAGCTTGTGGGTCCGTCCCTGTGAGCCGCATGTTCGCGTAGGTCTCGCTCTCGTCCATCCTGTCGAGTCTCTGAGCTCCTGAAAAGGACCGGACCTTCGGGACAGGAAACCCGGAGTGGGACACCGTGGTCCACTAACACCTGATGAACAGCCGATAAAGAGAGGGACAGAGATGAGAGAGGAAGTGCGGGGAGGTGAGAGATTGTGTGTGAGAGAGGGTGTTTGAGTGAGATGAGAGTGGCGGGGGTGGGGTGATGAGAAATAGAGGGAGGAGAGAGATCTGGAGAGTGACTGGCTAAAGGAAACTCCCCAGCACACAAGCACACACTCGAATTCCTTGTACTCGATCTGCCCTTATCAAACGACATTTTCTCTCTCTCTCTCTCTCTCTCTCTCTCTCTCTCTCTCTCTCTCTCTCTCTCTCTCTCTCTCTCTCTCTCTCTGTCCCTATCTCTATCTCTCTCTCAATCCATCTCATTTTCACTCCATCTCGCTCTCATTTTCCCGCTCCCACCTTCCTGCTTTTATCACTCTCTCCTTTCCTTCTTCCGTTCCTTTCTCTCTCCCATTCCCATTTTCTCTCCTAATCCCACTCGCTCTCTTTCCAGATATCCCACTACACTTTCCCCTTCCGACTTTTCGAGGGTGGGGGAGGGTTTTGTGCTTCTTAACTCGGCACACGCAGTCGTCTCTCACCTTCTCCTATTCCCCCAATACCCACCCTCCTCACCCGTTCACTCCGTCCGCTTCATTTCTCGTTCCCTTCCCTCCACACCCTCTTTCGCTTCCCCTTCCTACCACCACACAGTTCCTCTTTCCCTCTCGCCTACTTCCCTCACGACCCGCCCTCTGTATCCCTCAATTCCCACCCTCAGCCCTCACCCGCTCCTTCTCTCCCTCTCACCATTCCCCCCTTCCCCACCATCCCCCTACCTCTGGCCGTTCCAGAAGTCTTGACTCGTGTGACTGCCTCAGAGACTGCGCGTCTCTGTCTCTGTGTGTCTGATAGCTGCTGTGTTGCAGAGGGAAGAGGAAGGAAGGAGAGGCGAAGAGTGGGCGGGACCGGTTTGGTGACATTGCACACACGACAGGAACCAAATAATCGACTTATCTACACAGAACTGTGGAGAGGCTCAGAAACGAGTGGCCGATATCGAGTAGAAAATGATGTAAGACCAGGCGTCAAAACTCCCCAGAGCCCAGGCGTGTAGACCATCAAGTCCAGCTGTCTCATCTACCTTCAGACCTTTCAGTATCGCAAAAACCTTCTGCCCAGTGATGGTAACTTCTCACACTTCCGAAACCCTGACAACCTGTAACTTCCATCCTACTGGTCATGTCTACCACTGTGAAGACTAGTGCAAAGTACTCATTCATTCCATCTGCTGTTTCGTTCTTTCCAGATGCTCTCCAGCGGTCCTACACCCACCTCCTCACCTCCTTCCGGTTCATCCATCTGAAGAAACTTCAGGCATCCTCTTTAACATTATTGGCTAGTTTAATGTCATATCCCATCTTTACCTCTTTAGTTTCATTTCCTTTTTGTCCACCGTGTAAGTTGCAGCTCAGCCGACTGACTGCAATTTCCCCCAGTAATCAACCTCTCCTCAGTGTGCATTGCCTCTATTTCTAAACCAATTACTTCATCGTCAGCACTATTACCCGCCTTTCCTACAATTCTTCTGCAATGAAATGTATGCAGTTCAGGACAGGAGTTGCCCTGAGCTCAATCATATGATTCCGAATATCGTGTGAGGTCTTACAACCATCTGCCTCCACACATACTCCATAAACGGTTCTGACAATCTGGCTCCCATCCCTCAGCAACTGGTCCGAACCGATAACAGTCTGCTGTCCAGTTTTCCTGGTTGCGGGCTCACTAGCACGCGGCACGAGCAGCAATCCTGAGATTACCACCCCGGACATCCTGCACTTCAACTTAAAATCTAACTCCCTGTACTCCCTCCTCATACACCCTATCCATGGCACTGATACCTTCAAGTAACACGATTTCACTTGCTCTGCACTGGTCCTGGGACCATCCGGACAACAGCAATTCTTAAGTCAAGCTGCGGTTTATTGGCAACAGCTCAGCGTTCAGCACAGTCATTTCCTCAGTTCTCAGCAACAAGCTCCAAATCCTGGGCCGTTGCAGCTCCCTCTGCAAAATAATGTTTAACATCCTCATCGTGAAACCACAGTCCGTGGAGATCGGTCTTAACATTTCCGATCCAGGTGTAGTATTGTAGTAGCAGAGAGGTTTCCAAGTGTCATACAGATCAGAAACAAACGGGCAAAGAACTGGCAGATGGAATACAGAGCCTGGAAGTGTACAGTCATGCAATTTGCCAGAAGAAATAAAAGTGTAGAGAATATTATTTTTTAAAAAATCAATAATCTACGGCGCAAAGCGAATTTGGGAGTCCTGCTGCAGAACTCCCTTAAGGTTAACTGACAGGTGGAGTCAGTGGTGGGAAAGACAAGCGCAATGTTCACGTTCATTTCCAGATGACCGCAACATCAGAACAATTTATTTTTTTAATTTTTAGACTATACAAGGCACTGGTGTGGGCTCATTTGTAGCATTATGAGCTGTGTTGGTCCCCTTATAAAGTAAAGGGTTTGCTGACATTGGAGATGATACGATCATAAGGCATTGCGAAGCATAAGACCATTCAGCCCATCGAAACTGATTTGCCATTTCATTCCCGGCTGTTCCCGGATCCCACTCAGCATTTCTTCTCGCCGTATAATTTTTTGCCTGCCCAATCAGAAAACTGTCAAATTCCGCCTCGGTGCACTTGGCCTCCTGCATGGTTTGTGACAGAGCATTCCGCATATTCTCTCGTCCCTGGCAACAAACGCTCCTCTTTGCTTCTATTCTAGAACGTTGTCCCGCGATTCTGAGCATGTGCCATTTGGTTCTGGATATCCCCGCCACCGGAAGCATCCGCTGCGTATCCACCGTATTTAGCTTTATCAACTTCTAAATTCAAGTGAGTACAGGCACACAGTTGCCGAACGCTCCCCGCATGTTAACCCCTTCATTTCCATAATTATCCTCGTTAAACCCGTCTGGACTCCCTCCAATGACAGCACATCCCTTCTGACATGTGGGGCCCAGACCCTTGCCAATACTCCAAATGCGGCCTTGTTGTTGCCTTATAAAGCCTCACCGTTATCACTTTTATTTCCCCTTGAGATAAATACCACTATTGCATTTGCCTTCTGACCCCAGACTCAAACTGCAAATTAAACTTCTGGGAGTCTCGCACAAGGGATCCAAGTTGTTCTGCAACTGTGATGTATGAAACGTCTCCGCATTTAGATAATTGTCTGCCCTATTATTCCTCTAACCAAAACGCATTATCATGCATTTCCCACCTCTGTGTTCCACTTGATATTCCCTTCCCATTTTTCCAATCTGCCCAAGTCCTGTCCTGTTGCAATCGCAGTGTTTCCTCAACACTAGCTACCTCTCCACCTATCTTCGTATAATGCGCAAACGCTTCCACAAAACCGTCCAAATCACGATACAAATAATTGTCAAACAATGTGGAAATGTGTTTGATCCAAACACTGGCAACTGAGGACAAGCTCTAGTTTCAGGCAGCCAACCAGAAATGGACCACGTTATTCCCTCTCGCTACCTCCTGCCTGACAGACATCCCTGTATCCATGGCAGTATCCTACCCGGAACGCCACGGGATTTTGTCTTGTTAGGAGCATCGTGTGTTGAATCTTATCAAATTCCTTCTGAAAATCCAAGTAAATGGCTTCCATTGTCTCTCCTTTGCCCGGATTGTTTGTTACTTCCTCTAGCAACTCTAACAGATTTGTCAGGCAAGATTTCCCTCAACAGAAACCATGCTGACTTTGACATATTTTATCATTCCCCTCCATGAACCCCGGAAGCTCAAATTTGAAAACAGACTCCAACACATTTCTGAACAACTGAGATCAGGCTGACGGGCCTATAATTTCAGTTATTTAGCCTCCCTTCCTTCTCAAAGAGTGGAATGACATTTGCAATCTTCCTGTCCTCCGCGAGATACGTGATTTCCGAAGATCAAGACTAATACATCTGATTTCTTTTCGGAAACCTCTCTGAGGTATTTGAGATGTGGTCTGTCTGCTCTAGGTGACCTATCCAACTTAAGACCTTTGAGTGTTACTCGCGCATTTTCCTTTGTAATCGCAATGGCACTCACTCGCACCCGGACACTCATGGCTCTCTGGCGCACTGCTGGTTTCCTCCGCAGTAAAGACAAAGACGTTACGTCCATCTGCTATTTTTGTCACCCATTAATACCTCACCAGAATTACTTTCCAGTGGCCTGATAACAGCTCACACCTTCCCATTAACGTTTGTATTACTGCGGAAAATGAATTATGGGATCCTGCTTTATTTTATTGCCCAATTTTTTATCATGTTCCATTTTTATTCCATTTTATAGCCTTTTAGTTGCCTTTTGATGGATTTTAAAAACTTTCAAATGATCTGTTTTCCCATTCAATTTTGCTACCATTTATTGGCTTAACTGCAGTCCTTAACTTCCTTTGTCAGCGTCAGTTGTCAGTGTCTGTCATTTGAGAACTTCTTCTGTGTGACATATCTATCCAGCTCATTGTGTACAATCACCAGACATTGCAGCCATCCCTGCTCTGCCGGCGTCCCAGCCATTATCCCCGTCCGTTCTCCCTGGGCAAGTTCCTCTTTGATGACTCTGTAAATCCCCTTATTCCACGGTGCTACTGATACATGTGACTGATGCTTCTCCCGCACTAATTGGAGTATGTAAATAATCGTACTTCTTCGGTAAACAGGCTTTTGGCTTTTTGGACCTCGCACTTACGAATGCTAGGGATTCGGTTTGAAATATTCAGGACTCAGGCACGCAGGAGCCAACAGACCATCCGGGAATCTCATTATGGCACCATGAACCCCCTGTCTGTTCCCCGATCTAACGAATACCCTATCACCACAGCGTGTCTCTTCGTCCCCCTTCCCTACTGAGTCAAGAGGCAGACCACTGGAACATTGGAAACTCCTTCTCTCTATTAGTTCGTTTTCCCGACTGTATCTGATGTGTTTACCTGGGCTACAGACGAGTAGGACCACAGGGGTACTCTGAACTGGCTCGCCGACCGCTTTCTCCGTCCTATCTGTCACCCAGTCTCCTGTGTCCTCCACCTTGGGTGTAACTGCCTCCCTATGAGTCCTATCTATTACCCGGTTAGCCTCCAGAATTATTTGAATATCCCGGATGTTAGCATCTCAAATGATCTACACAGGGCCCAAAACGTTGACAAGATGCACTTTGTCTCTTTCCACCATAGTTCCACAACGGTTGCAATCTCATTTGCTCTCCACTGGGCCGTGAACTATTGCACAACAGCATTAGTTACGTCAGGCTGCGGTTTATTGGCCTTAGCTCAGCGTTCAGCACAATCATTTCCTCAGTTCTTAAAAACAAGCTCGAAATCCAGGGCCAGAGTACGTAATATAGATCATAGAAAATAGAATTTACAGTAATGGCCCTTCGGCCCACCATGTTGTGCCGACCCTTAAACACTGCCTCACATATAACACCCCACCTTAAATTCCACCACATACCTGTCTTGTAGTCTCTTAAATTTCACTAGTGTATCTGCTTCCACCACTGGCTCAGGCAGTGCATTTGACGTTCCAACCACTCTCTGAGTGAAAAACCTTCCTCTAATATCCCCTTTGAACATCCCACCCCTTCTCTTAAAGCTATGTCCTATTGTACTGAGCAGTGGTGCCCTGGGGAAGAGGCGCTGGCTGTCCATTCTATCTACCCATCTTAATATTTTGTGTACCTCTATCATAACTCCTCTCATCCTCCTTCTCTCTTTCGCCATTACAGATATTGACACTACACGCTGCAACCGCAAAGTAAACAACATTATGATGGACCCCACGCACCCTTCATGCAAACTCTTCTCCCTCCTGCCGTCTGTGAAAAGGCACAGAAGCATTTGGACTCTCACGTCCAGACTTTGTAACAATATCTACCTCCAAGCTATCAGACTTCTCAATACCCAGAGTATGGACTGAAACCTTACTGCCCTATTGTCCTGTACATTACTTATTGTAATGCCTGCATAGCTCCGTTGTTTTGTGTAGATTTTATTTTCTTTTTTTTGTTTGTTTTTTTTTTTTACATAGTTCAGTATAGTTTTTGTACTATGTCATGTAACACCATGGTCCTGTCAAACGTTGTCATGATTTTACTATGTACTATACCAGCAGTTATGGTCGAAAAGACGAATAAAAAGTGACTTGACTTGACTTCTTTGCAAAGTGTACTGCCCTAGCTCCCTTAATCTCTGATCATAGTGCATACTCCCTTCAGCAGGCAGCATTCTGGTTAATCTCCATGTACCGTTTCCAATGTTTCCACATCCTTCCTCCAGTGAGGAAAACAGAACCGGAGACAATACTCCAAGTGTGGCCTAACAAGGGATCTATAGAACATCATTACTTCGCGAAACAATCTCTGTCCCTCGACTTATGAAAGCTAACACCCTATAATCTTTCTTAACTACCCTATTTACCTGTGAGGCAACTTTCTGAAATCAGAGGACATTTACATCCTCGATCGCTCAGCTCCTCCACACAACCAAGTATCCTGCCATTTACTTTGTACTCTGCCTTGTAGTTTGTCTTTTTAAAGAGTAACTCCTCACACTTCTCCAGGTTCAACTCCATCTGCCACTTCTCAGCCCACTTCTGCAACCTATCAATATCTCTCTGCAACCTTCGACAATCTTCTACACTATCCAAAACACCACCAACCTTTGTGTTGTCTTCAAACTTGTCAACCCACACTTTTACCCCCACATCCAGGTCGTTAATAATACTCGGAAAAGTAGGGACCCAGAACTAACATGCCCCAGAACTTCAACCTCATTCATATTGTCCTCACCGCCATCAAGTTCCCTCTCATTGGTGAATACCGGAGAGAAGTATTCATTGAGTATTTCGCTCTCTTCCACAGCCTCCATGTACACCTTCCAACTTCTCTAATCGTTCCTAACTTCACTCCTGTCATCCTTTTGCTCCTCTCATCATTGAAGTGCCATGCGGTTCTCCTTTACCCTTCTCGCCAAGGACTACTCCTACCTCCTCTCCTCAGCCCCTTCTTAAGCTCCTTTCTTCCTACCCTATATTCCTCTATAGACCCATCCGATCCTTGCTTTCGAACCCATTCATCCTTAGTTTTCTTTTTTCCGAATTTTCTCTCAACTTAAAAAATAGGATCTATAATCTCTGCTTCCTGAAAACAGCCTGTCACTCCACCTATCTTCAAATCCTCTGCAAACTTCGCAACAACGCAATCAGCTCCATCATCCAAATGATTAATATACAAACTAAAACGTTTTGGTCCCAACACAGCCCCACCTGGAAAGTGATGAGCCACCAGCAGCCAACCAAAAGGTTTCCTTTCATTCCAACACTTTGCCCCTGCAACTAAAACACTGTTTTATCCATTATACTGCGCACAGTAAAATTCACAACTTTCAGTTCTGTATTCATCCTTTTCTATGGTATCTATGGAGCTGCAACTCCGCCAATCGACTGCCATATTGCCCACTCAATAGCCTCTCCTCAGTAAGCATTGCCTCTGTTTGTAAACCAGTTACTTCATCTTCAGAACTGCTTTCAGCCAGTTCAGGTCATTCTGCATTGAAATGTATGCAGACCAGCACAATATTTGTTGTGATGTCAACTATCTGATCACCAACTTTGTGTGAGTTCTTACCACCATCCGCCTCCACAACCTCTCCAGTTGTTGTTCTGGTACTCTGTCTCCCATCTCTCTGTAATTACCTGAGACCCATGAGCGTAAACTGTATTACCTTCATGGTTCTGGGCACGGCTAGCAATGGTATTGGAGATCCTGCCCATTAACCTAACTCCCTGTATGAGCTCCTCACTTACCCTACCCATACCAATAGTAGCCAAATGGAACGCGATCAGACAGTCTCCCCACTGGGCCTTGGACCATCTGGACAATTGCAAGACCTCCATCAGTCTGCGGATTATGACAACAGCTCAGAGTTCAGCACAATCATTTCCTCAGTTCTTATCGACACGCTCCTAATCCCGGGCCGTTGCATCTCCATCTGCAACAGAATGTTTTACTTCCTCATCGCAAAACCACACTCGGTGTAGATGGGCCATAACAGTTCCGATCAACAAACAGTGTTGAAGTAGCAGAGGGGCTGCAGAAGGGTTTATACATATTAGGAAAATGGGCAAATTAGAGGCTGATGGGATACCGTGCGAGGAGCGGCATTGGCATGCAGTTTGGTAGCAGAAATAAAGGTGTAGAGAAATGTAGAGAAAATGCAGCAGAACACGTAGAACAGGGTTTGGGCATCCTCGTGCAGGGTTCACTCAACATTAGGTTACAGGTGTAGTGGGTGGTGAGGAAGGCAAATACAACGTCACATTCAATTCCAGATTAGGAGAAGATAAAGCAACGATCAAAAATTCGCTTTAATCATCCCTGACATTCGGCCTCATCCGGTGTGTGGCAGAACATTCCACAGATTCACATCTCCCTGGGTAATTCCTCCCTACCTCTGGTCTAAGAGGGTGCCCCACAATTCTGATGGGAGTTTACTGCAGTTCTGCACAGAACCCCCCCCCCCACCCCACCAAAGGAAACGACCTTCCTGATTCAACCTGTCTTGTTCTTTCAGTATTCGGTAGGTTTCAATGAGACTTAGCACATACCCCACACCCGAACTTCAGCCTCTCTCTGATAGCTTGTATGCGCGCCGGTATCTAAAGTGTTCTACATTCTACTAATGAGGATGACCACAGGGCTACTCTGCACTGGCTCATTAACTGCTTTCCCCTGTCTCGCTGTCACCCAGTATCCTCTGTCCTCCACCTTGGGTGTAACTGCCTCTCTATAAGTCCTGTCTGTCACCCGGCAAGCCTGTCGAATTATTTGAATATCACGGATTTTAGCATCTCAGAGTATCTATAGAGAGCCCTGAACGCTGACCAGCTGCACTTTGTCTCTCTCCACGATAGGTTCACAACGGGAGCAATCTCATTTGCTCTCCACCGGGCCCTGGACCATTGCACAACAGCAATAATTACGTCAGGCTGCGGTTTATTGTCCGTAGCTCAGCGTTCAGCACAATCATTTCCTCATTTCTTAAAAACAAGCTCCAGTTCTTTAAATAAAACTGGGGAGACTTCAAACTAGAACGGTTGGGGGGGGGGGGGGGAATCAAATTCAAGAGACTAGGAGAGACGAGGCTAGTTCACAGATAGAGAAAATAGTAGACAGAGTGTGAGGAAGGATAAGCAGGTGACAGAGAATGGGAGTGATCAGACCGAAGATCTTGGGGAGAAGGAAGACAAATATAATAAAGGTGTTTGCATCGTTACGGAGAAACAGAGAGTAAGAGGTGGAGAGTTTCTTAAATACATCTATTTTAATGCTAGGAGAATTGTAAGATAGGTGGATGAGCTTAGAGCATGGATTGATACCTGTACATATGATGTTGCAGCTATTAGTGAAATATGGTTGCAGGAGGAGTGTCATTGGCAACTAAATATTCCTGGATTTCGGTGTTTCAGGAGTGATAGAATCTATGGCGGGGGGTGAAAGAGAGGGAGGTGTTGCATTGCTTCTCGGAGAAAATATTACAACGGTAACTTGGCAGAATAGATTAGAGAGCTCGTGTAGGGAGCCCATTTGGTTGGAATTAAGGAATGCGGAAAGGTATATTAACACTTATAGCGGTGTATTATAGATCACCTAATGGGGAGCGAGAATTGAAGGAGCAAATTTGCGAGGACATAGCAGTTACTTGTAGTAAGCACAAGTTGTGATTGTGGGAGATTTGTATTTTCCAGACATCGATTGGAAAGCCCATGTTGTAAAAGGGCTGGATGGTTTGGAGTGTGTAAAATTTGTGCAGCATGGTTTTTCTGCAGCAATATATAGAGGTACCGGCTAGAGAAGGGGCAGTGTTATATCTCCTGTTAGGGAATGAGATCGGTCAAGTGACGGAAGTATGTGTTGGGTCCAGTGATCACAATGCCTTTAGGTTCATTATAATTATGGAGAAGGATAGGACTGCACTCAAGTTTTAGATTTTTGATTGGAGAAAGGCTGACTTTGAGGAGATGCGAAAGGATTTAAAAGCAGTTGAATTGGACATTTTGTTTTATGTGAAGGATTTTACAGAGAAATGGAAGTCATTTAAAGTGGAACTTTTTAGGGTACAGAACGGTTCAGTCATATTGAAAGGAAAGATTAAAAATTTCAGAGAGGCATGGTTTTCAAGTGCTATTCGAATGTTGGTTCGGAAAAAGAGAGATGTCTACAATAAATATAGGCAGGATGGAGTAAATAAGGTGTTCAAGGAATATTAAGAATGTAAAAAAAAGAATCTTAAGTAAGAAATTACAAAACGTTGAAAGAAGATACGAGGTTGCTTTCGCAAGTAAGGTGAAAATAAATCCGAAGTGTTTCTACAGTTATATTAATAGCAAAAGGATAGTGAGGGATAAAATTGGTCCCTGAGAGAATCGGAATTGACAGTTATGTGTTGAGCCGAAAGAGATGGGGGAGATTTTGAACATTTTTTTCTTCTTCTGTATCAAATAAGCAGAAGGATATTGAATTGAGTAACGTAAGGAAACATGTAGGGAAGTTATGAAAACTATGACGATTAAAGAGGAAGAATTAGTGGCGCTTTTAAGGAATATAAAAGTGGATAAATCTCCGGATCCTGACAGGATATTCCCTAGGACGTTCAGAGAACATAGTGTAGAAATAACAGGGGCTCTGACAGAAATCTTGCAAATGTCATCAGAAACGGAGATGGTGCCGCAGGATTGGAGTATTTCTCAAGAGGTTCCATTTTTATAAATCGGTTCTAAGAGTAAACGTAACAATTATAGGCCTGTCTGTTTGACGTCAGTGGTGGGTAAATTAATGGAAAATATTCTTAGTGATGGTATATATAATTATCTGGACAGACAGGGTTTGATTAGAAACAGTCAGCATGGATTTTTGCGTGGAAGGTCATGTTTGTCAACTCTTATTGAAATTTTGGAAGAGGTTACGAGGAAAGATGACGAAGTTAAAGCAGTGGATGTTTTCAATATGGACTTCAGTAAGGCTTTGACAAGGTTCCGCAGGTGTGGTTAGTTCGGAAGGTTGAATCTTTAGGTACTGATATTGAAGTAGTAAAATGGATTCAACAGTGGCTTGAGCGGAGATGTCAGAGAGTAGTGGTGGATAACAGTTCATCAGTTTTGAGGCCTGTGTCTAATGGTGCGCCTCGCGGATCTGTACTGGGTCCAATTTTGTTTGTCATATACATAAATGATGTGGATGATGGGGTGGCAAATTGGATTAGTAACTATGCAGATGATGCTAAGTTCGGTAGCGTTGTTGATAATGACGTAGGTTTTCAAATCTTGCAGACAGGTTTAGGCCAGTTAGAAGAGTGGGCTGAACGATGGCAGATGGAGTTTAATGATGATAAGTGTGAGCCGCTACATTTGGGTGGAAATAATCCAAATAGGACATACATGGTAAATGGTAGGGCATTGAAGAATGCAGGAGAACAGAGTGATCTAGGAATAATGGTGCATAGTTCCCTGAAGGTGGAATCTCGTGTGGATAGGCTGGTGAAGTAAGCTTTTGGTATGCTGGTCTTTATAAATCACAGCATTGAGTGTAGGAGCTGGAATGTAATGTTAAAATTGTACAAGGCATTGGTAAGGCCGAATTTGGAGCATTTTCTACAGTTCTGGTCACCGAATTACAGGAAAGAGATCAACAAAATAGAGAGAGTACAGAGGATATTTAGAAGAATGTTACCTGGGTTTCAGCACCCAAGTTACAAGGAAAGGTTGACCACGTTAAGACTATTTTCTTTGGAGCGTAGAAAGTTGCGGGTGGACTTGATAGAGGTATTTAAAATTATGAGTTGATAGAGTTCACATGGATAGGCTTTTTTTTTTTCATTGAGTGTAGGGGAGATTCAAACAAGAGGACATGAGCTGAGAGTTCGGAGGCAAAAGGTTATGGGTAACACGAGGGGGAATATCTTTACTCAGAGAGTGGTAGCTGTTTGCAACGAGCTTCCAGTACAAGTGGTAGATGCAGTTTCGATATTGGCATTTAAAGTAAATCTTGATAGTTACATGGATAGGAAAGGAATGAAGGGTTATGGGCTGAGTACGTGCCAGTGGGACTAGGTAAGAGGAAGCGTTCAGCAGGGACAAGAAGGGCAGAGATGGCCTGTTTCCGTACTGTAATTGTTATACGGTTATATGCACAAATTAAATGTACTCAACGTCTTGCCTAAACTGTTGTATGCGAATATGAAATCAGTGGAGTGGTTAAACAATTAGTTTTAATGACTTCACCCGAGGGGTATGTAAACTTGTAAACTTGTAACCCACTGGGAATTGGATGAAAGAAATGAAAGCTGGAATAAATCACCCTCTCTACTATTATTCTGACATTACACATTCTGTAAATAGAGTCGTGATCCGATCTGAACACAGGCAGAGGATGTTTCCGAGGATTAAATAACATGAATTGGGAAAAGCTGACTATAAATGTATTTGGCCAAGGGGTACGTAAACTTCTGACTTCAAATGTGTGCCTTGTGCCGAGTGTGACTGTTTGTATTGTGATTAACAGCTTGATCCCGGCTGTATTCATGGGTATTTCTGTGTGATAGAATTATAATTTAAAAAATTGAGTTGAAACGAAATGAAATAATACCACCTCGTCGGTAAAAGTCGCACCTTCCGTGGAAGAGAGCACAGTGATTCAGATATATGAAGATCTCTTTCCAAACCTATCTCTTTAGCCACATGTTAAACTCAATGTTCTTCATAATTTTGTGCACGGCTGCACATACATAGGTTTGCAGAACCGGCTCACTCTTTTGCCGATATACCGGTGTCTATAACATAGAAACATAGAAAACTGATTGCGCAACACATGTCTGTCGGCCCACAAAGCTGTGCCGAACATGTCCTTTCCTTAGATCTATCTAGGCTTTACCCATAGACCTGTATTATACCAAGCTCTTTGTACCTATCCAGGAGTATCACAAAGCCTCTATCGTTTCCGCCTCCACCACCGCCGCCGGCAGCCCATTCCACACACTGACCACTGTCTGTGTAAACAAAATGACCCTGACACCTACTCTGTATGTACCACTTTGCAAGCACCATAAAATAATGTTCTTTTGTGCTCGACATTTCAGCCCTCGGAAAAAAAAACCTCTATCAATCCACACGATCAATGCCTCTCATTATCTTGTGCACAACTATCAGTTCACCATCCCATCCTCCGTCGCTCCAAGGAGAAAAGGTCGAATTCACTCAAACTCATAAGGCGTTCTCCCCAATCCAGGCCACATCCTTGTAAATCTGGGGATCAAATACTACCGAGGAATCTCGTTCTCGTCCACAGTACCTCTTTTCTGTTTCCCTCAATAGAACACTCTATCGATACAGCTCGCGACATCTCACCCCATTCCTTTCTGAGCCACAGAACCATAGTCAGTGCCAGAGACCTGACTGGTGAGACTTTCCCCTGCTTGGTCAGTTGCACCTCTCTCCTCCCATCCAGAAGTAGACAAAGTGGTCTATCTGTTATTGAGCGGGTTGGCCACAGGAGGTCTCTGCACTGGCTCTGGCTGTTTAACCCCTTTCACCTTCCTGTCCGTCACCCAGTTTACTGTATCCTACACCTTGGCTGTAAGTACATCTCTATATGTTCCCCGCATTACCCGCACAACTCCCTGAATGATCCCGAATTCATCCAGTTCCAGTTCCAACTCTGTAACGCAGAGCGATAGAAGGTGCTGCTGGATGACGTTCTTACAGGTGAAGTTGTCAGGGACTCTGGAGGTGTCCATGCCCTCCCACAACCCGCAAGGAAAGCAGTCAACTCTCCTGTCCGGCATGCTTACTGCTGTTCCTAACTGGAATTACAAACGAAACAATAAATAAATTGAAAAACACATTTGCCAACAGTTTCGTGTCTTCTCTCAAGCGAGACTCTCCTGCTTATAGCATGAAACTGATAAGCCCTCCATCTTTCACTCAAATACGGTTTGCTCTCACAATGGCTGCTGCGATTGTCCACCCCTTTACTCCGAGGTATGCCTCCTCTGCTCGGTTCATCACACGGATACAGATTCAAACAATGAATGAAATTCACCCCACACCGTCCCATCACCCAGACCCGGGGTCAGGCCCAGACTGAAGCTCTCACCCACCCCCCCCCCCCGGTCCCGTCACACACTCCGGGGTTCAGAAGCTGCTTTCCTCTCGCCACCCCCAGCACTCCGCCGTTCCAGTAGTCCTTCATTGTGTGTCTGTCTCGGAGACTGTGCGCGTGTTCGTGTTCAGATGGTGAGCAGTGAAGAGCAGAGAAGTGGGAGAGGTTGAGGGGGAGGGAGTAGGGTCGTGGTGTTGAGACAGTGGTCACTGGGAGAAAGTGGTGTGGAACCGCGAGACCGGCCTGTCCACATAGAGGAGGGAATAGGATCAGAACCGAGAGATCGACATCCGGAGGAGGGGGTTGGGTGTTGTAACACCAGACGTCACCTCTCCCCCTTCCTCCCCAGAATTCCAGATGAACAGAGCTTGTCTGCTCATATTCCAGATGAACAAATGGGTGTAGAGGAACGAGAGGGTTGATGGAACCGTGGAGAGAGTAGGGGATTGAACGTGTCAGGGAGACGGGAAGAGGAGATGGGGAAGAAGGAGATAACGGAGACGGCAAGGAGTGCGGGAGACGGGAGGGTTGATGGAGGCGAGGTGTGTAAAAGAAGTTGACGGTGATGGAAATGAAGGTAGGGGAAATCGGCATCGGGTGGAGGGTGTTGTTGTGTGGTTGTGTAACACCAGACGTCACCTCTCTCTCTCTTCCTCACAATTTCACATTTACACAGAAAGGGAGCGGGGTAGAGGAGGGAGCGGGATGACGGAAACGTGGAAGTCTGCACACGTCGCAGCGTTTCAGAGAGACGGGGAGAGGAGTTGGGGAAGGGGGGATAACAGAGATGGCGTGAGGTGTAGGGGACAAGGCAGTAATGGAGACGAGGTGTGTAGAAGGGAAGCTATGACGACAACGGGGGAGGGTGGTGACGTAGAGGATGTACTGTTAGACTGTGGCGAGTTTGGTCGATGGGGAACAAGGGTTGACGACGAGGGGAGTCGGAGGGGAGGAAGGGGCTGAACGGATACAGGGTAGTGTGCAGGCACTGCGGGTGGTGACAGCGACTGGCGGTGTGTACAGGAGCGAGGGGGTCATGGAGATGGTCGAGGGTGATTGGAAAGGACAGACTGACTGGAACCTGGATAGGGGAAGAGGGAGGAACTGACAGAGACGGGGGAGGGGATGAGGAGGAGAAGCAAGAACAACTGACATGTGTAGCGGTGCACAGGAGGGAGGGAGTCATGGAATCTGGTAGGATTTTGGTGAAAGGGAACGGTTCTAATATCGGAGAGGGAGGAGTTGACTAAGACGAAGGGGGTTGCAGTTGAGTAAGTACACGAGTTGGAAATTCGCGTTGCAGTTGGAAAAGACGTCAGAGGGGGCACCATGTTTGGCTCTGCTCGCCCCCTTCTCTTCTGTGACCTCCGTCTCGAAGGCCGATGTAAGAATAATCCTTGAGGTGAGTCAAGGTCGTGACGTTGCGTCCGTATCGTTCAGCGGTGTGTTCATGTTATGCTGCAAGGCGTGTCGGTGTGCCAGTGTCACGATGAGGGGCGCGTTCATGTCCCGTTGAGGGCTGTGTCGGTGTCACGGTGAGGGTTGCGTCTGTGTAGCAGTGACGGCTGTGTCGGTGTCACAGTGAGGGGCGCGTTCATGTCCCGTTGGGGCTGTGTCGGTGTCATGGTGAGGGGTGTTTCTGTGTAGTAGTGAGGGATGTGTCGGTGTCACGGTGAGGGGTGTGTCTGTGTAGTAGTGAGGCCTGCGTGCCTAGTTTACTGCCTAGGTCGAGAGGTCGTTCCCTGAGTTTCTCAATGCAGCGTCAACTGAACATTCGGTCTATTTTCCTCCCAATATGACCTGACAGAGAGTCATCGTATAACGACAAGATGATGAGAGGCATTGATCGTGTGGATAGTCAGAGGCTTTTTTTCCTGGGGCTGAAATGGTTGCCACTAGAGGACACAGGTTTAAAGTGCTGGTGAGTAAGTACAGAGGAGATGTCAGGGGTAAGTTTTTTACTCAGAGAGTGGTGAGTGTGTGTCATGGGCTGTCGCGAACCGTGGTTGAAACGGATTCGATCGGGTTTTTAAGAGAATTTTGGATAGGTACATTGAGTTTAGAAAAATAGTGGGCTATAGTTAAGCTTAGTAATTCTTTTAAGGTAGGACCGTGTTCGGCACAACATTGTGGGCCGAAGGGCCTGCATTGAGCTGTAGGTTTTCTATGTTCCTTTGTTTCTATATTTATTTTCTCTTGCTGATGAACCCGCCTTGCGGATTTGTTGTTGTTCAAACAAACGCGAGGCACTGGTTTATAATGCACACATTTCCCGCTCTCGAAATCTGATTGGAGGCTGTCCCAAGGGGAAAATATAAATATGAGTCTCTGACACCGTCAGTCATCACCTGAGCGAGACTCCTCCATACCATCCCATCTTACACACCCGGAGTCTGACGCTGAGTGAAGTACCCTCACCAACATTACATCACATGTTCGGGGTCCGGCAAGGAGTGGAATTCCCTCCACACTGTCGCAACGTTTTGGAAAAGGAGTGAAGCTCCCTCTCACAGTCGCATAACGCAATTCCAGAGCCAGACGGTGAATGAAACTCCATCCACACAGTCGCATCAGCAAGAACTCGACATCTTTGCGGTGTTTATTAATATTTGAAATTTACATTAATTGTACATTTTTGCTCCGTACTGATGCATCAAAAGAGCAACTTCTAGGCGGTATAAGTTTCAGATAATAAATGAAATAGCAATTCCTGTGGAAAACATCCGATAGGGTGTACAGGACACTTGGCTGTTGGTCTTCACCAGTCACACTGAGTACAGGAGTCGGGAGGTCACGTTGCCGTGGTACAAGAGGCGCACAGACAGAGGGAATGTGGACAAACTTTCACCCAGGGTCGGGTTATCGAGATCCGGAAGGCACGGTATTGAGAGAGTGGAAAGCAGAAAGAGAGAGGGAGAGAGAGATCAGGGAGACGGAGGGTTCAGAGAGAACGGGGAGGGGAGAGAGAGTGTCTGGGGGAGCGAAGGGGAGAGAGGTGTAAGAGGTGTGCAGAGGGAGAAGAGAAAGAGCGAGCGGAGAAAGTTCGAGGAAATAAGGGGAAGTGAGGTGGTAGAGAGAAATGTAGAGGGAGTTGGGAATAGCGGGACGTGGGAATGGCGAGAAAGAAGGGGATAGACGGCGAGAGGGATTTGTCGTTGTCTGGTGGGGAGAATGTGGTTGCAACAAGAGGAAATGGAGTAGGAGGGAAGGGCAGAGAGTTTGGGGCGGGAACTTGATAGGATTTAGGAGTGAGAGAGAAGGGGAGAGAAGGAGGAGAAAATGGGGGTCGTCACTTGATTCATGTCGACGCCACTGGCTGTTGGCAAAGACGCTGGATCTTTTCAGGAATATCCGGGAACACTGGGGCCGACCTCTCACAGATGAATCGCCAGTCACCATCACAAGTGTTACTGCTTCCGCACTGTCTGCAGACGCGCGTTCCGGAGGACGCCTTGAACAGGAGACTCCGGTGCACATTCCTATCCCAGAGGGTTAAACAATTTCAACAGAGACAAATCAGCTTCAGTGGAGGACTCAAGCGGAGTCCGTCCTCAAGCTAATCCCATGAATTCGATCTCTCCTAATTGCCTGTGTGAGTCCCCAAACTCATCCCATTCAACCACTCTCCCCCACGGCAGTGCCAGTACCCAGGCTGACACCGCGTCCCCAATGTCTCCCCACAATCCTGTGACAGTTCCCTAACTAATCGTACTGACCCAAAGTTTCCCCACAGCCCCATATCCCCCAAACTAATCCCACCGAACCGCTTGCTCACCACAGTCCCCTTTCAGTCCACTACGAATCGAACAGGCCCACCCTCCCCTCTCTGATCTGTCTCAGACCCCGAACAAACCCCACGGTCCCACCGTTTCCCCACAGACCTATGGCTGTCCCGAAATGAATCCCACTGTTCCACACTCTTCCCTCAGCCCTGTGTGGTTCCAGGTTCATCTCGTTGCCCCTTCCTCTACCCAAAGCTTCGTGTCTGTCTCCTGACATATCCCACTACACCGCGCTCTCCCCATAGCCTCTGGTCCGCCTCCAGACTTATACCACCGGCACCATCTCTCTCACATCCTTGGCTCAGTACGCAAACTAATTTCGTTAAGCAAGTGTGTTCCATCGTCCTGTATTGGTCCACAAACTAATACAGTTTTCCTACTCTCGCCACTCAGATCTATGTCGTTCACCAAACTATTCCCACTGTTGCTCCCTCTCCTCACAGCCCGGCGATGATCTCCAAAATAATCTCACTGAACCGTGCTGTCCTCAACCACATGCGACAATACAAAACAATCTCTGTCACTGATCTCTCCCCACTGCCCCCTGGCAGTTTTCGAAATATTCCCACTGCAGTGCCCTTCCCCGACAGACGCGTGTCGGCCCCAAAATGTACCCATTGTGCCACCCTACCCTCTGCCACGTACAGACTACAAACAGATCTCAATGCCCCACCCTTTTACGACAAAGCTACTGCACTCCGTAAAGAAATCCCATTTTCTCCCGTCAGGACTATGTCAATAACCAATTTTCACCCCACAGATTAGTTATAATCTCACCCGTTTTCGCACTTTCCAATCCAGTAAACAGGTTTGCTGTCCAGAAGATTGTGGGATACAAAGCTCTGTGAAGTAAAGTTTACTTGATTAATGTCTAGAATCGAAGAATATGTGCGGAGCTTCTCTCAGCTGATTACAACAGCAATCTGGGATGGGTCTGTCTGGAAGGAGCTTCACTCTGTGTCTGACCGGGAAATTGTGTGATGGGACGTCGTGGAGGGAGATTCATTCTGTGTCTGACCCCGGGAGTGTGTGATGGGACGGCGTGGAGGGAGATTCATTCCGTGTCTGACCCCGGGAGTGTGTGATGGGGTGACGTGGAGGGAGATTCACTCTGAGTCTGACCCCTGTCGTGTGTGATGGGACGGTGTAGAGGGAGATTCACTCTGTGTCTGACCCCGGGATTGTGTGATTGGACTGTGTGGAGGGAGATTCACTTTGTGTCCGACCCCGGGAGTGTGTGATGGGACGGTGTGGAGGGAGATTCACTCTGTTTCTGACCCCGGGTGTGTGTGATGGGACGGTGTGGAGGACAATTCACTCTCCTTCTGACCCCGGGAGTGTGTGATGATTCCTGTGTTACTGTGGGATATTCCCGTGCTGTGACACATACCGCTTCATCCCTTGAATTGATTTCCAACAGCCTTGAATCACGGTTTGAACATTCTTGCATCGCTCTGCGGAAAGATGTTTCAAACGTGGAAACGAAATAACACCGGTCTTTATTTGTGATCCAGTCCTTGCAACACGTTTGTTCTGAAAATCAGGGACAAGGGACAGTGACAAAAAGAGTGAATCTCCCATCACACTACCCCGTCACACGCACCAGGCGTGTCACACACCCGGCGCGACACATAGAGGGAAATTCCCTGCACGCTGTCCCATCACGCACACCTGAGGTCAGGCACAGTGTTAATATCCCTCCGCAACGTCACACTGTAAATTAACAAGGATCAGGCCCGGTGAATTTCCCTCCACTCCATCCATCACACACTCCCGGGGTCAAGACACAGAGTGAATAGAACATAGAACATAGAATATTACAGCACAGTACAGGCCGGCCCACAATGTTGTGTCGGCAATTAATCCCTTCCTCCCATATATCCCCCTGCCTTCATTTTCTCCATATTCCTGTCTATTTGTCGCTTAAATTTCACTAGTATATCTGTCTCCACCACTGACTCAGGCAGTGCATTCCACGGACCAACCACTCTCTGTGTAAAAAAAAACTTCCTCTAATATCCCCTTTGAATTTCCCACCCTTTACCTGAAAGCCATGTCCCCTTGTACTGAGCAGTAGTGCCCTGTGCGTTACCGTTCCCTGTGTTAGACACCCGCAAGACCCCACCCATAAAACCTCTGACCCATCCCCCATTCCCGCCATAGCTTCTCATCACATGTGCACTGTGTCAAACACAACATACCCATCATACATACACGGGGTGAGACACAGATTTAAGATCCCTGCACCGTCCGATCACACACTAACACGGCCAGACGCAGACTGAATCTCTCTCTCCACGGACCCATCACACATTCCAGGCGTTAGACGTGGAGTGAAACTCAGTGCACACTATCTTTTATAAATCCCCGGGGTCAGACGAGGAGTCAAGCTTCCGCCTGCATTGTCCCTTCAAACACTCTCTGAGTCAGGAACAGACACTCATTCCAGTGGTCAGACGTGTAGTGAAGTTTCCTGCACAACGTCCTGACACTCTCTTCCGGTGTCAGAATCTAGGTGTTCCGCCTTCCACATCGTCTTATCACACACTGCCGATGTCAAGCACAGCGTGACGCCTCCTCTCTCCATGCCTGCCCTGTGATGGGGAGAGGGTGAAAGAGGGGGATGATGCCTCACCTCTCCTGCTGGTCAATAATTCACAGAAATGGTGACGGAGATCGCTGTGCATTTGCTTAAGGTCGGACAGATTAGAGTTGTGCGCAAAAAGCTTGGATTGAAGGGTTGAGTTTAACTCATGGTAGTTTCGGTGGCAGGTTTCCATAGACTGACGAATCTGTGATACTGAGAGAGATGGTGAGGGATGTTTAGCGTTTACAGTGACAAGTGAGTCAGCGTCACGCTACCGAACGAGTCACAGAGAATGTTGTGTCAGTGTCACGGTGAAGGGTGTCACAGTGAAGGATGTGCTGGTGTCACAGTGAGAGGCGTCGGCGCCACCTTGATGGGTGAGTCTGTGTCATGCTGAGGGGTACATCAATGTCCCGGTGAAGATTTTGTTGACGTTATGTTGAGGGTCTGCGTCAGTATCGTGCGGGGCATGTCCGAGTTGCTGTGAGGGACGTGTCGGTGTCACTGTGATAGGTGTTTCTGTGCCCTGGCGAGAGGTGTACCGGTTCACAATGAAGTGTATCTCGATGTCAAGACGAGGAAAATATCAGGGTGTCAGGGCCTTGTGGTGTCACCGTGGGTGTAATACCTGTGTCATGGTGTGGGGTGTGCTGGTCTCACAGAGAGGGATATGTCTGTGTCACGGTGAGAGAGCCATGTCATGGCCACGGTGTGTGCCAGAGGGTCACGCTGCGCTATTCGGTGTCAGTGTGAATTTCGGTCTCGGTATCGCGGTGAGGGTGTTCCTGTGTCGGGGTGAGGTGTGGGTCTCAGTGAGCGGTGCATCGGTGTTATGTTGAAGGGTGACCTTGTCTCGGCAAGGGGTATGACAGTGACGTGTGAGTCTTTGTCACGGTGCAGTGCAGAGAGGATCATGCTGATCACGGTCAGGGGCATGTCGATATTAGAGAAGGCTACGTTGTGGTCAGTGTGACTGCAACGTGTGTATCACGGCGAAGTTCGTGTCAGTGTTGCGGTTAGGAGTGTATCTGTGTATCGTTGAAGGTCGGGACCGTGCTACGGTGAGAGTGTTGTTGATGTTATGGTGCATGGCGTGTCAGTGTCAGAATGAGTCTTGATTTTCTTACGGTAAGGACCGTGTTTTTATCACGGTTAAAGGTTGCGTCTATGTTACAGAACATAAAACATAGAATAGTACACTACAGTACAGGCCCTCCGGCCCCAAGAACGTTGTGCCGAGGCTTAAACACAGCCTCCCACAGCCACTCCCCCACTTTCAATTCCTCCTTATACCTGTCTAGGAGCCTCTTAATCTTCACTAGTGTATCTGCCTCCACCACTGACTCAGGCAGTGCAGTCCACGCACCTACCACTCGCTGAGTAAAATTCCTTCCTTTGATATACCCCTTGTAATTCCCACCCCATACCTTAAAGCCATGTCTTCTTCTATTGAGCAGTGGTACCCAGGGAAGAGGCGTTGGCTGTCCACTCTATCTATTCCTCTTAATATCATGTATGCCTCAATCATGTCTCCTCTCATCCTCCTTCTCTCTAACGAGTAAAGACCTAGCTCTCTTAATCGCTGGACATATTGCATATTCTGTAAACCGGGCAGCATCCTGCTAAATCTCCTCTATACCCTTTCCAATGCTTCCACATCCTTCCTCTGGTAAGGCGAACAGAAATGGACACAATACTCCAAGTGTGGCCTAACTTGAGTTTTATACAGCTGCATCATTACATCGCGGCTCTTTAACTCAGTTCCTCGACTTATGAAAGCGAACGCCCCAAAAGCTTTCTTAATTACCCTGTCTGTCTATGAGGCAACTTTCAGGGATCTGGGGACATGTCCCCTCCAGATCCCTCTGTTCCTCCACTCTACCAAGCATCCTGCCATTTACGTTGTACTCAACCTCGGAGTTTGTCCTTCCGAAGTGTATCAGCTCACACTTTTCCAGTTCGAGTTCCATCTGCCACTTCTCCGCCAAATTCTGCATCCTATTAATCTAATCTCTGCAACCTCTGATAGTCATCCACACGATCCACAACACCACAATCCTTCGCGTCATCTGAAAACTTGCCAACCCCCACATCCGGGTCGTTAATAAAAGTCACGAAAAACAGTAGTCCGTGAACCGATCATTCTGGGACATCACTAGCCACAGCCGTCCAAGCCAAAGGTACTCCCTCAACAACGACCCTCTGCTTTCTGCAAGCAAACGAATTCTCAATCCACGAACAAACTTCACTGGATCTCATGTCTACTGTCTTACTGAATAAGCCTACCGTGTGGAACCTTATCAAATGTCGTTTGCGGCAAGGTTTGTTAGTTCGGAGTAGAGAGAATGCCAGGCAGGATGTTGGAATGCTCCTCTTGCCGGATGTGGGATTTCAGGGACACCTCCGTGACAACGACACCTGCAAGAAGTGCATCCAGCTGCATCTCATAATAAACCGCGTTAGGGAACTGGAGCATGAGTTAGATGACCTCCAGATCATTTCCGAGAATGAGCAGTTTAAAGATAATAGTAAGCAAGCCAGGAGTAAATGGGTTATCGTCAGTCGAGGGCGGGGAAAAGGGCGGACAGAGGATGGTTCCCTTGTGGCCATTCCCCTCAGCGAGTTGTATACCGGTTTGAATACTGTTGAAGGGGGGGAATGACTTGCCTGGGAATGACAGGCTGTGGCTGCTGGATCTCTGCTACTGAGTCTGGTTCTGCAGTGCAGAAGGGAGGGGGTAGATGAGCAGAGAGATAGTGATAGGGGACTCGATAGTCAGAGGTACAGACAGGAGGTTCTGCAGTCGTGTCAGAAAATCCCGGAAGGTTTGTTTCCTCCCGGGTGCCAGGGTCAGGGATGTCTCTGGGCTCGTGCACAGCATGTTGAAGTGAGAGGATGTGCAGCCAGATGTCATGGTTCACAGCGGTACAAATGACGTAGGAAGAAAGAGTGAGGAGGTCCTGAAGTGTGAGTATCGAGAGTTTGGTATGAAGTTAAAAAGCAGGACCTCGAGGATAGTGATCTCAAGATTGCTTCCTGTGCCACGTGCCAGTGAAGGTAAGTGTAGGATGCACTGGAGAATGAACACGTGGTTGTGGACCTGTTGTAGGGGTCAGGGTTTCAGATTCTTGGATATTTGGGACCTCTTCTGGACAGGTGGTACTTCTACAAGAGAAACTGTTTACACCTGAACTACCAGTATCCTTGCAGGGATGTTTGCTAGTGTTACTGGGGAATGTTTAAACTGGATTTGCAAGGGTTTGGGAACCAGAGTGTAAGAGCAGATAGTGGAACGGGGGTGAAAATATATGATGCTAAAAGCTCGAGCAAAGTCAGAAATAGAAGGGTTGTGTGTGGTGGTAATAATCTTCTGTGGTGTGTCTATTTCAATGCGAGGACTGCAAGCCAAACAAGTCTTGAGGCAAATCAGCGTAGATATATCCCCATGACCTGACAGATTACTCCGTCGGACCTTGAAAGAGAGCAGTGTTGAAATTGCCGGGGCCCTGGCAGATATATTTAAAATGTCGGTATCTACGGGTGAGGTACCAGAGGATGGGAGGGTAGCTCATTTTACTCCGTTGTTTAAGTAAAATCCTCTAAATGTAATCCGGGAAATTATAGGCCGTTATGTTTGACGTCAGTAGCAGGTAACTTATTGGAGGAATATTAAGATTAATATTAAACTGACGTGGTAGATCATAATTAACGAATCTAATAGATTCTCTAATATTTCTCTAATATCTCTAATAATCTCTAATATTTTTCGAGAAAATTACCAGGAATCTGGATGAAGGGAAGGCAGTGGAGTAAAGCCTTTGACAAGATCCCTCATGGGAGGTTAGTTAGGAAGATTCACTCCCTAGGTAGACATGGTGAGATAGTAAATTGGATTATACTTTGGCTCAATCAGAGAAGCCAGAGTGTGGTAGTGGAGGATTGCTTCCCTGAGTGGAGGCCTGTGAATAGTGGTATGCCACAGGAATCAGTGCAGGATCCATTGTTATTTGACATCTATATCAATGATCCGGATGATAATTTGGTGAAATGGATAAGCAAATTTTCTGATGATACAAAGTTTGGAGGTGTACTAGAAGGTGAACAAGATTTTGCAAACTTGCCGAGCGATTTGGATCAGCTGGAAAATGAGATGACAAATGGAAGATGGAGTTTAATGCAGACAGGTGTGAGGTATTGCACTTTGGAAGGATAAACTAATGTAGAACATACAAGGTAGGGCACTGAGGAGTGCAGTAGATCAGCGGGATCTGTGAATACAGATACATAATTCCTAATTCCTAATACATAATACATAATAAAAGTGGCGTCACAGGTAGGCAGTGTCGTAAAAGGAGCTTTTGGCACATTGGCCTTTAGAATTTCAAAATACTGAATCTAAGAGTTGGAATGTGACGGGGAGGTCGCATAAAATATTGGTGAGACCGAATATGGAGTATTGTGTGCAGTTTTGATTACCTCGTTAGAGGAAAGATATTAATACGTTTGAAAGAGTGCAGCGAAGGTTTGGAAGAATGTTGCCGGGAATTGAGAAACAGAGTTACAGAGAAAGGTTTCATAAGTTAGGACTTTATTCCATAGAGCGTAAAAAATTGAGGGAAATTTGATAGAGGTATATGAAATTATTTTCGGTATAGAAAGAGTGAATGCAAGCAGGCATTTTCCATCGTTTAGGGGAGAGAAATAAAAACAGAAGACATGGTTTAAGAGCGAAGGGCGAAAAGTTTAAAGCGAACATTGGGGGGAGGGCTTATTCACACAGAGAGGAGTGGGAGCGTTGAATGAGCTGTCATTTGAATTGGTGAATGCAGGCTCACATTTATCACATATGTAAAAGAACGGACATGTACATGGATGAGAGGGGTATGCAGTGATATGATCTACGTTCAGGTCAGTGGAACGGTGCAGTAAAAATGGTTCGGCATAGACAAGAAGGGACATGAAGCCTGTTTCTGTGCTGTAATGTTCTCTGGTTCTGTGATTGCCAGTTCTGTGTCGGTATCACGTTGAGCTCTGTGTTGGTGAGGCATGTGTCGTAGTCATTGTAAGCGGCCCGTCAGTACCGCATTGAGGGGTGTCTTCGTATCAGAGTGAAGGGTGTTTCTGGTTAATGTTGGGAATGTGTCGCTGTAACAGTGGCAATTTTTATTCTCTGCGGTTCGGTCTTTCCGGCTGGTGTTAAACTCACCATGAATCCTCCAGCAGATACCCGTGATAATGAGGGTCGCTGTTAAAACGTAGATTAGCCGTATGCTTGAGCCGGATCTGTCTCTCCTTGTGGGTCGTTCACTGTCAATGTCGTCTGTGAAAGAAATGGTTCTGCAGCATTGTTAATCGTCATTTTCCCTGATATAATCCAGTGCTGCTCTTCACACTCTCAGAGTTCAAATCAGTCTCTCCCCTCCTGAATAGCAGTGAACGTAAATCACGGAAAAGAACAGGCCCATCGACTGTAATTTTGTACTATTCCAGTGAAATCCTTTCGGCCTACATTATGTCCATCTGCCTCCGATGCCTGTACATACTCCTGCCTTTCACCGCTCCAGACGAATACACCGTCTGTCTGGTCTCCCTGTATATCTCATAATGATATAGACCTGTATCTCCTCTTACCTCAGTCTCCGCCACTCTAGACTAATACACCGTCTGTCTGGTCTCCCTGTATCTCGAGACTAATACACCAGTTGCCTCGTTTACCCCTCTCTCGTAATGATACAGACCTGTATCAGTCTCCCCACAGACTCCACCGCTCTAGTGGATTGCATAGTTGGTCTGGTCTATCTGCTTATAGATTATACTGTCTATTCCAGGCAGCGTCCCGGTGTATTTCTTCTGCATTCTCTCCGAAGACCCCCACACTCTTCCCGTAACCGGGGAACAGACCCCAATGTATATACTCGGAACCGTTAATCTCTGTCCCAATTCGTATCTGTCATTTCGCTCGTTTCCCCGGCTCTCCTCAGTATTCACAATGTGTGTATCCCAACAGTGTACACTGAAGTCGCCCTCTCCCTCAACACTTCCCACCGTTTACGGTCCGGGCCTTTCCTTTGGCGACGGAGTTGAAATGGCACTTGTGCTTCAAATTACCCGATATACCTTTGCAGAATAATGGCCTCTCCGAATCCACCTATTGCAGAGGAATTTGGCCACAAGTATATTCTTTTCTGGCTGTTTAACCCTGTTCAGCCTCCTGACTGTACGGTCCTACACAGTCCTACACGGTGGGTCTAACTACTTCCCAATATACCTTCCTCATCACCCCCTCAGCTGCCCCAAAGACCCGGACTTCATTCAGTTCCAACTCCAGCTCCTTAGCCCCGAGAGTTAGAAGCGGCATCCGAATGCACTTCTCACAGGTGAAGTCTTCAGAGACACAGGAGATTTGCCTGCCGTCCCGTGTCCGACAAAAAGAGTTTTCAAAGCTCCGGCCAGACATTGCCTACTGCTTCAACGGTCCGATTATTAGGAAGGAAACAATAATTAAATTGAAAGAAAAATATAAACAGTTCTGTGCCTTCTCTCACCCTGAACGCTTCACCTTGAAGTTTGAAAGAACGAAAGCCACCAATCCCCACAATAACACTGCCCACTCCCGTAATGGCCTTTCCTCTTGCACCGGCCATATATTTATTTGCCCTTGCTAATGATTCCCGGAATCTGAGCAGTTGCTGTTTAAACGCAGATTCTTTCTCTAATCGCTGCTTTTCATGGCCACTCGCAGAGCCGTGTGAATGGCATTGACCTGGCTCCTGATCTCTGTTTGGAGACACCGAAATCACCTGAATCTCTGACTCGGACTCAGAGAGAGGGTCACTCCCTACCATCCCATCCCCCTCACTGAGTCAGACACCGAAATCAGCTGACTCTCTGACTCGGACTCAGAGAGAGGGTCACTCCCTACCATCCCATCTCCCTCACTGAGTCAGACACCGAAATCAGCTGACTCTCTGACTCGGACTCGGAGGGAGGGTCACTCCTTACCATCCCATCTCCCTCACTGAGTCAGACACCGAAATCAGCTGACTCTCTGACTCGGACTCAGGGGGAGGGTCTCTCCTTACCATCCCATCTCCCTCACTGAGTCAGACACCGAAATCACCTGAATCTCTGACTCGGACTCAGAGAGAGGGTCACTCCCTACCATCCCATCTCCCTCGCTGTCAGACACCGAAATCAGCTGACTCTCTGACTCGGAATCAGGGGGAGGGTCACTCCCTACCATCCCATCTCCCTCACTGAGTCAGACACCTAAATCACCTGAATCTCTGACTCGGACTCAGAGGGAGGGTCACTTCCTACCATCCCATCTCCCTCACGGAGTCTGACACCGAAATCAGCTGACTCTCTGACTCGGACTCAGAGAGAGGGTCAATCCCTACCATCCCATCTCCCTCACTGAGTCAGACACCGAAATCACCTGTCTCTCTGTTTCGGACTCAGAGAGAGGGTCACTCCCTACCATCCCATCTCCCTCGCTGAGTCAGACACCGAAATCAGCTGACTCTCTGACTCGGACTCAGACAGAGGGTCACTCCCTACCATCCCATCTCCCTCACTGAGTCAGACACCTAAATCACCTGAATCTCTGACTCGGACTCAGAGAGAGGGTCACTCCCTACCATCCCATCTCCCTCGCTGTCAGACACCGAAATCAGCTGACTCTCTGACTCGGAATCAGGGGGAGGGTCACTCCCTACCATCCCATCTCCCTCACTGAGTCAGACACCTAAATCACCTGAATCTCTGACTCGGACTCAGAGGGAGGGTCACTTCCTACCATCCCATCTCCCTCACGGAGTCTGACACCGAAATCAGCTGACTCTCTGACTCGGACTCAGAGAGAGGGTCAATCCCTACCATCCCATCTCCCTCACTGAGTCAGACACCGAAATCACCTGTCTCTCTGTTTCGGACTCAGAGAGAGGGTCACTCCCTACCATCCCATCTCCCTCGCTGAGTCAGACACCGAAATCAGCTGACTCTCTGACTCGGACTCAGACAGAGGGTCACTCCCTACCATCCCATCTCCCTCACTGAGTCAGACACCTAAATCACCTGAATCTCTGACTCGGACTCAGAGGGAGGGTCACTCCCTACCATCCCATCTCCCTCACTGAGTCAGACACCGAAATCACCTGCCCCTCTGACTCGGACTCAGAGAGAGGCTCACTCCCTACCATCCCATCTCCCTCACTGGGTCAGACACCGAGTGAGGCCTCCCCCACAACGATCCAGTACAAAATTCCCTGGTTCAGCATGCAGTGAAGATCTCTCCACATTGTGCAATCACACCCGTGTACAGACACAGAGAGAAGCTCCATCTTTCTCGTCCCAAATACATTCCGGGCGTCAGTCAATAAATGAAGCTCACTACACAGCGCCCTATCATACACACACTCGGAGTGAGACACTGAGTAATTCTCCCTCCACACCATCTCATCACACACTGCCAGGGTTCAGCCACAGAGGGGAGCTCCGTACACACTCTCTCGTATTACCCTCTTGGGATCAGACATTTTGTGCAGTCCGCCCCTTTCCCCCTGCTCCACCTAGGCTCACGCTACCGGATTTCAGAAAATAAAATGCCGAAGCTCCCTCCCCTCTCACCATCGCCAGCACTTCGGCGTTCCGACAGATGGTGTGTTTGTGTGTGTGTGTGTGTGTGACAGAGAGAGAGAGAGAGAGAGAGAGAGAGAGAGAGAGAGAGAGAGAGAGAGAGAGAGAGAGAGAGAGAGAGAGAGAGAGAGAGAGAGAGAGAGAGAGAGCGAGAGAGAGAGAGAGAGAGAGAGAGAGAGAGAGAGAGAGAGAGAGAGAGAGAGAGAGAGAGGATGCGAGGTGTTGAAACAGAGGCCGGAATGGGTGGACAGCGCTTTGCTGGGAAGAGGGAAGAGGGGATGAGATTACAGCCACTGCAGGAAATTGGAGTGGAACCACATGATCGGATCAACCGCACAGAGCACTGGAGAGTTTGAGAAGAGAGAGGTCGATATTCGGGTGGAAAGAGGGAGGAGTGACAACAGACCTTAACCCTCCCAGTCCCTCATCAATCTTCGCTCTGAAGACAGAGCAGGAGAGGTGTTGTCGAGTGGGTCCTGGAGGCATGGAGCGGTGCATTGGAGGGATGTGATAACGAAAACGGGCTGGGTTGCAGGAGAGGGCTATGTGCCGCATGCGCGGAAGGATAAGGAGGTTGGTTCGTTACGCAGAAATGGAGGTTTGTCAGCGAGGAGACAGCCAGTAGAGACGGGGAGGTGTGCGGCAGTATTATGACGTAGGCCGTGACGGTGTATCAGTGTCACGATGAAGGACGTGTCGGTGTCACGGTAAGGGGTGTGTCGTTGCTGAGGTGACGCGTGTGTTAGTCCTTTGGCAGACTTTTAGCACACTAAAATCCCTCTCTCCTTTAGCACTTCCCACTATGCACTGCATAGGTCGTTCCATTCTACACTGAGATTACACTGCGCTTGGGTTTCAAATTCCCAAAATCACCTTTACCAGACAAAAAACAACTTGGCCAAATCCACACTTTCCAGATTCATTCTGATCGGAGGTAAATTTCGCCATTCTTCAATTTAGAATCCAAACCCGAGGACCGGACCAATCCCTTTTCATAACCTCCTTGAAATGAATGGCAATTTGATCACCAGATTAAAGGCGTTCCCTTGCACAAACCTCTGACACCTGGCTTGTCTCATTCCACAGTAGGAGAGGATGTATTGCTCTCTCTCCCTCTCTCGTTGGGAATTCTCCGAACTGATTAAGGAATCTTCCCTGAACAATTTGGCAAACTCTCTCCCACTGGTCTTTTTGCAATTTGGGACTCAGTTAACACGTGGAAAGCTGAAATTTCCCGATATTAGAATCTTATACTTCAGCAACAGTCTGAGATCTTTCTACAGGTTTGTTTATCCTAATCCAGCAGAATGTTGTCTGGACTGCAATGTCGCCGCATGATCACGGCCATACATTTCTTATTCCTCTTTTCCACCGATAAAGCCTCACCTAGTCGAGTTCTCTTGTCTGTTCTGACTGTACACTGCGTGACATATTCTCTGCTCAGTAATGTCACCCCTTCTCCTGTAAATCCTTCCGCTTTCTCACGTCTGAAAATAGGGAACCCCGAAATTACGCGCTGTTCCGCTTTCTCCTCTTGCAACCACGTCACAGTCATGGCCGGAATATCATATCTCAGTGTGTGGATTCATGCCCTGAGCAGCTCAGCTGCCTTTCTTTAAAGCTCGTGCTTTGAAATAACCCTTTGATCCCCGTCTCTGTCTGAGTTCTTTACAACATCCGTCTCCACACCAACTCCGCTATCTGCTCTGGAACACCTAATCCCATCCCCCTGCTACTCGTGTTCAACAATTCACCCGAAAGCTCTCATGCCCAGTACTGACAAACAATCAGCTCCCCTCCAGTTTATGTGCAAACTGTCCTCCATCTCTTTTGTACAGATCCCACCTTCCTTTAATAAATACACAGTTATGACATATTTTGAAACCCTCTCACATACGTCGACACTTGAGCCACGTGCTAATCTGTAGGGTCTTCCTGTACCTGGGCTCACGGGGACGGGCAGTTGTCCTGTCCTTTAATTTAATTGGTAAATCCCTGATCTCAGTTTGGAAATCCACAACTTTATTTATACCGATGTCCTTGGAACCGGTATGGACCAGGACCTGGGGCTGCTCACTCACACATTTAAGAATCATAAAGAAGGAATAGTGTTCTGAGGGAAGAGGAAGGATGGGGGGATAACTGGAGGCCACAGAAAGGTCGTTCTGATTGCAGCTTTTGGAGCAGAACTTGTGATTTACCATTTTTCTTGCTCGCTACCTCTGATCGGAGTCTTTTTAAACACCGAAATCCACTGACCCATAACGATGAGTCAGAGACAGAGCGAGATACCCTCCGTACAACACCATCACACAGGCCTGGAAACATACACAGAGTGACGCTCCCTGCGCAACAATCCATCACACTCTCCCCGGGTGAGACACGTGAAGTAACTCCCGCACCATCGCAGCACACTCGACTGGAGTCAGTAAAAGTGCGCAACCCTCTCCCTCCTCCGTTCTCCCCACTCACCCATAACAAGCCTTTCGGCTTTCCGGTGGTGTCGAATTGTGTGTGTGTCTCTAGGAGATGGTGTGACCAGTTGGTGTGCTGCGGCAAGAGGAAGGAAGGGGAGGAGAAAGGACGCCAGGGAAAGGGTGTTACAATTGCAGATTCTGACGCAAGTGGTGTGAAACTACATGACCAGCCTGTGCATACAGAGTGTGGAGAAGCTCACAAGATATTGTGGAAAGGGGGAGGTGTAATATTAAAAGTCATCTTTCCTTCATACTCCCCACAATCGCCTGAGACACAGAGAGAGGCGAGAGTACGGAGCTGGGGGGAGGTGTCGTAGATAGGGAGTGTTTAGCAGTTGGAGTGTATCACGAAGACGGGGAGGGGCGTAGGGAACGCACGGGATGATGGAGAAAGCGCAATGTGCAGGAAAGTCACTGGGTTACAGAGACGGGATTGTTTGTAAACGAGGGATGGATGACGGAGACGGGTGTGGTGAAGTGGAGACAGTGTGTCACGGTAAAGGGTACAGAGGAGATAGGGTAGTTAAGAAAGCTTAATGGGTGTTAGCTTTCATAAGTGGGGGACAGAATTTAGGAGTCGCGAGGCAATGATGCAGCTGGATAAATATCTGGTACGGCCACTCTTGGAGGACTGTGTCCAGTTCTGGTTGCCTCACTATAGGAGGGATGTGAAATCATTGGAAAGGGTACAGAGGAGAATTACAAGGATGCTGCCTGATTTAGAGAGTATGCACTATGATCAGAGATTAAGGGAGCTAGGGCTTTACTGTTTGGAGAGATGGAGGATGAAAGATGACATGTTAGAGGTGTACAGAATATTAAGAGGAATAAACAGAGTGGACAGCCAGTGCCTCTTCCCCATGACATCACTGCTCAGTAGACGAAGACATGGATTTATGGTAACGGGAGGGAAGTTCAAGGGGGATATTAGAGAAAGGTTTTCCACTCAGAGAGTGGTTGGTGCGTGGAATGCACTGCCTGAGTCGGTGGTGGAGGCAGCTACACCAGTGAAGTTTTTGAGACTTCAAGACATGTATATGGAGAAATTTAAGGTGAGGAGTTATATGGGACACAGTGTTTGAGGGTCGACACGACATTGTGGGCGAAATGTCTGTAATGTGCTCTACTATTCTATGTTCTATGTAACTGGGAGTTGTGTAGGAAAGGTTGTGTTTGACGGAGTTGAAGAGGTGTTTTGGAGAGGGAGGGTGTTATATTTACGGGGAAGAGTGTTTTAGAGTTACAGTGCTGGGCGTGACTTGTCGCCTCACGACAGGAAGGATATCCAGATAGAATTCATAGTTAGACTCTTGGCTGTGTGGAGGATCAGAGAGATCTGCGGACTCTGTGTTTGAGAAAGCGAATGCTGTATTGGCCTTTAACAATTGTGGGACTGAATTCGGGAGCCGGGAGGTAATGTTACAGCTTTATAGGACCCTGGGCAGAACACACTTGGAGTACTGTGCTCAGGTCTTGTCGACTCACTACAGGAAGGAATTGGAAGCCATCGAAAGGGTGCAGAGGAGATTTATAAGGATGTTGCATGGATTGGGGAGCATGCCTTATGAGAATAGGTTGAGTGAACTCCGCCTTTTCTCCTTGGAGCGACGGATGATGAGAGGTGACCTGATAGAGGTGTACAAGATAATGAGAGGCATTGATCGTACGGATAGTCAGCGACATTTTCCCAGAGCAGAAATGTTTGACACAAGAGGACACAGATTAATGTGCTAGGTAGTAGGTACAGAGGATTTTTTACTCAGAGTGTGGTGGCTGCGTGGAATGGGCTGCCAGCATTGGTGGTGAAGGCAGATACGAAAGCGTCTTTTAAAAGATTTTTAGATATGGAGCTGAGAAACATAGAGTGCGATAGGTAGTCCTAGTCATTTCTAGGTTAGGGACATGTTCGGCAAAAAATTGTGGGCTGAAGGGTCAGTATTGTGCTGTACGTTTTCTATATTTCTATCTACATGGATATTCATGTATAGTTGAATGACGATTTATCTTGGATTGCAGAGAAACCGTCTCTTATGCACAGGTCGCAACTTCCATGGAAGAGACCTCAAAGATCCAGCAGTGGAGTTCCTCATTCCTACTCCAACACCTTAGTCACGTGTTAATCTGGATTATCCTCCCTTGCCTTCTGAGCCACAGAACTGATCTCATTGCCAGAGTCCTGACCTGTGAGACATATTTCTAAACGTACATCTGCACCGCTCTCCTCCCACGCAGAACTATGAAAAGTGGTTTACGTGTTATTGAGGAGATTGCCCACAGCAGGCACTCTGCACCGGGCCTGGCTTTCAAACAGGTTTCATCCTCCTGGCTGTCACCCAGTTTACTGTGAACCGCACATTGGGTCAGACTAACTCCCATACGTCCCCTCTATCAGCTCCTCGCTTTAACGAATGATCCCGAGATCATCCCGTTCCAGTTCCAGATCCTTAACGGGGAGGGTTCGACTCTGCATCTGGATGCCCTTCTCACAGATAAAGTCGTCAGAGACACGGGAGGTCTCCATTTCGTGCACGTCTTTCAAGCGGAGCATTCAACTGTCCTGCCATGCATGACTTCTGCTCTAACAGTACCATTATAAAGAAGGAAACAATCACTGTATTGAAAACGAACCTACCACCCTGTCTTATCTTTACTTTTCCTTGCTAATGAGACCGTTTCGTTGATTGGTTGTTGGTGAAACAAATGCGAGGGGCTGCTTTTGAAAGCACACATTCATCCAGCTCCCAAAAACTGACGGGAAGCTGTCCCAACGGCTCCCTTCACACCACAGCATTACACAATCCCAGGATCAGACACAGAGTGAATCTCCCTTCACACCGTTCCATCACACAACCCAGGGTTCAGACACAGAGTGAATCTCCCTCCACTCTGCTCCATCACACTCTCCCGGGGGCAGACACAGAGTGAATCTCCTCCCACACAGTTCCATCACACATTCCAGGGGTCAGACACAGAGTGAATCTTCCTCCACACCAACCCATAACACACTCCCGGGGTCAGACACAGAGTGAATCTCCCTCCACACCGTCCCTACACACACTCCCGGGGTCAGACGTAGAGTGAATCTCCCTCAACACCGTCCCATCACACACTCACAGGGTCAGACGCAGAGTGAATCTCCCTCCAGACCGTCCCATCACACCCTCCTGGGGACAGACACTGAGTGAAACTCCCTCCACACAGTCCAATCACATACTCCCGGGGTCAAGCACGGAGTGAATCTCCCTCCACACCGTCCCATCACACCACCCATAGTTAGGCACAGGCTGAGGCTCCCTCCACACTCCAACATCACATTCTCACTGGTACAGACACAGAGTGAAACCTCTTCTTCCTAGTCTCGTTACGCACTCGCGGTTCAGACATTTCGTGCCGTTCCCCTCCACCCATTCATTTCGAGAGGACTGGAATGTACAAAAGAGGATGTAATTTTAAGCCCTAATACGATACTGTGAGGCCACAGTTGCAGCATTGTGAGCAGGTTTTGATCCCTTATCGAACAAAGTATGTGCTCCTATTGGAAAGGTTTCAAATCAGATTCACGAACACGTTTCCAGGATTGGACGGATTGTCATATGATTTGCGGTTTGATGCTCTGGGGACTGTATCGGCTGGAATTCAGTAGAATGTGGGGTCACCTTATTGAAAGCGCTCCGATGATGAAACGCCATGACAGAGTGGATGTGGGAAGATTTTTTTCCTGTTTTAGGGTAGTCTAGGACCAGAAGACACAGATTAGAATAGAGGACATATTTTATAATAGAGATGAGGCGGATTTACTTCGCCAGAGAGCGGTAAATCTGCGGATTCCAAAGCGAAGGCAGCGGTGGAGGCCGAGACATTGGGAACCTTCAGGCAAGAGTTTGAAAGATTCTTCATTATTCAAGGCCTGAAGGAGTAGCGGGAGAAGGCGGGAGACTGGAGCTGAGAGGAGAATGGTTCAGCCATGATGAAATGGCGAGCAGACCCGATATCCTAATTGTGCTCCTATGTCGAGTGGGTTTAATTGAATTTCCTGGGTTACTGTGTGTCAGCAACTCAGAGGATTTATAGTGGGCCAAACATGTTCACGCTCAGTTGTCTACCTGTTATTGTGCGGGGTGGCCACAAGATGTCTCTGCGTTGGCTCTGGTTGTTCAAACCCTTTCATCTTCCTGTCTGTCAACCAGTTTCCAGCATCCTACTCCGTGAGTGTAAATACCTCTCAGTGTGATCTCCGTATCACCCCCGCATCATCCAGAATAATTCCGAGTTCATCCAGTTCTAGTTCTAACTCTGTAACGCGGAGTGTGAGAAGGGGCAGCTGGATGACCTTCTGACAGGTGAAGTTGTCGGGGTCTCTGGAGTTCTTCCTGCCTTCCCACATCTCGCAAGAGGAGAATTCAACTCTCCTGCCTGCCATGACTACTGCTCTGACTGTGCGATGATAAAGAAATAAACATTAATTAATCTGAAAACAAATCAACAGCCGCTTTTTATTGAACCTTCTATCACCCAATCTGCTCGTATTTAAAGATTCAATGAGATAAACCCTTTAACTTTCACACAAATCCAATATACCGCCAATCTTCCCGTGGTCAGACACTGAGTGAATATCCCTCCGCACCGTCCCATCACACACTCCCGGAGTCTGATAGAGAGTGAATCTCCCTCCACACCGTCCAAACACACACCCCCGGGGTCAGACGTAGTGTGAATCTCCCTCAACACCGTCCCATCACACACTCACAGGGTTAGACACAGTGTGAATCTCTCTCCCCACCGTCCCATCGCACCACCCATGGTTAGACACCGGCTGAGGCTCCCTCCACACTCCAACATCGCATTCTCCCTGGTACAGACACAGAGTGAAACCTCTTCTTCCTTGTCTCGTTAGGCACTCGCGGTTCAGACATTTCGTGCCGTTCCCCTCCACCCATTCAATTCGAGAGGACTGGAATGTACAAAAAGGATGTAATTTTAAGCCCTAATACGATACTGTGAGGCCACAGTTGCAGCATTGTGAGCAGGTTTTGATCCCTTATCGAACAAAGTATGTGCTCCTATTGGAAAGGTTTCAAATCAGATTCACGAACACGTTTCCAGGATTGGACGGATTGTCATATGATGCGGTTTGATGCTCTGGGGACTGTACCGGCTGGAATTCAGTAGAACGTTGGGTCACCTTATTCAAAGCGCTCCGATGGTGAATTGCCATGACAGTGTGGATGTGGAAAGATTTTGGTCCTGTTTCAGGGTAGTCTAGGATTAGAAGACACAGCTTAGAATAGATGACATCTTTTATAATAGAGATGAGGCGGATTTCCTTCGCCAGGGAGCGGTGAATCTGGGGAATCCAAAGCGCAGGCAGCGGTGGAGGCCGATCCATTCGGAACCTTAAAGCGAGAGTTTGTAAGATTCTTCATTATTCAAGACCTGAAGGGGTAGCGGGAGAAGGCGGGAGACTGGAGCTGAGAGGAGAATGGATCAGCCATGATGAAATGGCGAGCAGTCCCGATGTCCTAATTCTGCTCCTATGTCGTGTGGGTTTAATAGAAGTTCCTGGGTTACTGTGTGTCAGCAACTCAAATGATTTATCGTGGGCCATACACGTTCACGCTCTGTTGTCTACCTGTCATTGTGCGGGTTGGCCACAAGATGTCTCTGCTGTGGCTCTGGTTGTTTAACCCATTTCGTCTTCCTGTCTGTCACCCAGTTTCCAGTATCCTTCTCCATGAGTTTAAATACCTCTCTATATGACCTCCGTATCACCCCCGCAGCTTCCTGAATGATCCCGAGATCTGCTAGTTCCAGTTCAAACTCTGAAACGCAGACTGTGAGAGGGGGCAGCTGGATGACCTTCTGACAGGTGAAGTTGTCGGGGACTCTGGAGGTCTCCCTGCCTTCACACATCTCGCAAGAGGAGAATTCAACTCAACTGCCTGCCATTACTACTGCTCTGACTGTGCGATTATAAAGAAGTAAACATTAATTAATCTGAAAACAAATCAACAGCCGCTTTTTTTTGAACCTTAAATCACCCAATCTTCTCCTATATAAAGATTCAAAGAGATAAACCCTCTAACTTGCACCCAAATGCAATTTACCGCCAATTTTCCCGTGGTCAGACACTGAGTGAAACTCCCTCCGCACCGTCCCATCACACACTCCCGGGGTCAGACACAGAGTGAATCTCCCTCCGCACCATCCCATCACACACTCCCGGGGTCAGACACTGAGTGAAACTCCCTACACACCGTCCCATCACACACTCCCGGGGTCGGACACAGAGTGAATCTCCCTCCACAGCGTCCCGTCGCACACACCCGGGTTCAGACATAGAGTGAATCTACCTCCACACCGTCCCACAACACATTCTCTGTGTCAAACACAGAGTAAATCTCCCTCCACTCCGTCCCAGCACACACTCCCGTGGTCAGACACGGAGTGAAACTCTCTCATCAGCGTCGCATCACACACTCCCGGGGTCAGACAGAGGGAATCTCCCTCAACACCGTCCCATCACACACTCCCGGGGTCAGACACTGAGTGAAACTCCCTACACACCGTCCCATCACACACTCCCGGGGTCGGACACAGAGTGTATCTCCCTCCACACCGTCCCATCACACCACCCATTATTACACAGGCTGAGGCTCCCTCCGCACTCCAGCATCACATTCTCCCTGGTACAGACACAGAGTGAAACCTCTTCTTCTTTGTCTCGTTACGCACTCGCTGTTCAGACATTTTGTGCCGTTCCCCTCCACCCATTCAATTCCAGAGGACTGGAATGTACAAAAGAGGATGTAATTTTTATCCCTAATACGGAACTATGAGGCCACAGTTGCAGCATTGTGAGCAGGTTTTGATCCCTTATCGGAACAAGTACGTGCTCCTATTGAAAGGGTTCAAATCAGATTCACGAACAGGTTTTCAGGATTTGCCGGATTGTCATATGATGCTCTGGGGACTGTACCGGCTGGAATTCAGTAGAATGTGTCGTCACCTTATTGAAAGCGCTCCGATGGTGAAATGCCATGACAGTGTGGATGTGGAAAGATTTTTGTCCTGTTTTAGGGTAGTCTAAGACCTGAAGACACAGATTAGAATAGAGGACTTCTTTTATAATAGAGATGAAGCGGATTTCCTTCTCCAGGGAGCGCTAAATCTGCGGAATCCAAAGCGCAGGCAGCGGTGGAGGCCGAGACATTCGGAATCCTAAGACAAGAGTTTGAAAGATTCCTCATTATTCAAGACCTGAAGGGGTAGCGGGAGAAGGCGGGGGACAGGAGCTGAGAGGAGTATGGATCAGCCATGATGAAATGGCAAGCAGTCCCGATGTCCTAATTCTGCTCCTATGTCGTGTGGGTTTAATAGAAGTTCCTGGGTTACTGTGTGTCAGCAAGTCAAAGGGTTTATAGTGGGCCAAACACGGTCACGCTCTGTTGTCCTCCTGTTATTGTGCGGGTTGGCCACAATATATCTCTGCTGTGGCTCGGGATGTTTAACCCCTTTCGTCTTCCTGTCTGTCAGCCAGTTTCCAGTATCTTTCTCCATGAGAGTAAATACCTCTCTATATGACCTCCGTATCACCCCCGCAGCTTCCGGAATGAGCCCGAGTTCTGCCAGTTCCAGTTCAAACTCTGAAACGCAGACCTTGAGCAGGGGCAGCCGGATGACCTTCTGACAGGTGAAGTTGTCGGGGACTCTGGAGGTCCCCCTGCCTTCACACATCTCGCAAGAGGAGAATTCAACTCTCCTGCCTGCCATTACTGCTGCTCTGACTGTGCGATTATAAAGAAATAAACTTTAATTAATCTGAAAACAAATCAACAGCCGCTTTTTTTGAACCTTAAATCACCCAATCTTCTCCTATATAAAGATTCAAAGAGATAAACCCTCTAACTTGCACCCAAATGCAATTTACCGCCAATTTTGCCGTGGTCAGACACTGAGTGAAACTCCCTACACACCGTCCCGTCACACCCTCCCGTGCTCAGAAACAGAGTGAATCTCCCTCCACACCGTCCCACCACACTATCCCGGGGTCAGAGACAGTGTGAATCTCCCTCCACACCGACCCATCACAAACTCCCGGGGTAAGACAGAGAGTGAATCTCCATCCGCACCGTCCCATCACACATGCCCGTGGACGAACACAGAGTGATTCTCCCTCCACACCGTTCCAACACATTCCCGAGATCAGACATGCCATGAAACTATCTCGGTATCGTCCCAAAAGTTACAGAGTGAATGAACCTGCGGCCCATTCAAACACACACTTACTGACGGGTCAGACACACATTTGGGTTCCGCACTCAATGTCGGGTCACTGATTCTCGGGGACAGACGAAGAATGAAGCTCTTGTATCACGGTTGCATCATCCTCTCCCGGTGTCAGACACAGACTGATGCACCTTCCACACTGTCCCATCACACACGACCCTAACCCTAATTCACACTCTGATACATTCCTTGTGTCAAATACCGAGTGAACATTCCTCCGCACTATCCCAATCCAACCTCCTGTGGTCAGATAGGAAATGAAACACTCTCTGCTTCATCCCGCCGCACACGCCCGTGGTCAACCATAGTATGGTGCTCCTTCTACCCGGAGATATCACGGGGTTCAGTAAACGAGAGAAGTTCCTTCCACACCGTCCTATCACAGAGATATCTGACACAGAGCGGAACACCATCCAGGCCCGCGTTCCCTGTGTCGGACAAACACATAACCCCCCTCACACCCACCCTCCCTCCTTCCCGCAGTAGCTCCTCGTCACATACATCTGTATCGAACACAGAGTCCCATCAGCCACACACGGGCTGAGACACAGATTTACGCTCCCTGCACACCGTCCGATCACAGACGAACACGGCCAGACTCAGGCTGAAATTCTGAAGGTCACAGGTTCGAGCGAGAACAACGGGTGCCGATAAAATGATTTTTTAAAACAACTTATAGCGTCCTGTTTTATATTATTGGCTAGTTTACCATCATATTCCAGATATTTTCCAGTATTATTTTTTTTTTTAATTTCAGAGCCTTTCTTGTTGCCTTTTGTTTGATTTTAAAAGCTTTCAAGTCATCCAATTCCTACTCACTTTTGCCATTTTGCATGAGCTTTCCTTGGCTTAACTGCAATCCTTAATTTCCGTTGTCAGCCACGGATGTCTACTCCTATCATGTGAGAACCTCTTCTTCTTTGGGGCAAATGTATCCTGTTCATTGTGTAAAATTACCAGAAATTTCAGACTGCCGGCATCCCATCCAGTCCCCAACTCCTGTCTACATGGGCAAGCTCCTCTCTGATGCCTCTGTCAATCCCATTATTCCATTTTGATGCTGATGTATGTGAGTGTCGCTTCTCCCTCACAAATTACAGAATGAATTTAATCACACCTACTCACTGAACAGACTTGTGACTTCTGGCCCTCGCACTTAGGAGTGTTGAGGACTCGGTTTGAGATATCCCGGACCTGGCAAGCGGGAGACAACATACCATCCGGGAATCTCATTCTGGCACGGCGAACCTCCTGTCTATTCCCAAAACTCACAAATCCACCATCACCGCAGCGTGTCTCTTCTTTCCCCCCTTGCCTTCTGAGCCAGGAGGCAGACCCATTCCAAACAGCCGACCACAGGGACCTCCCTCTATTAGTCCGTATGCCCGACTGTATCTGAAGTGTTACACCGGGTGCTGATGAGGATGACCACTGAACTGGCTCCTGAACCGCTTTCCCCTTCCCGGCTGTCACCCAGTTTACTGTGTCCATCTTGGATGTAACTGCCTCTCTGTGTAGGTCTCCGTTTATTCCCACGCTTGACTTCCTGCCAAAGAATCGCCGCTGTATCGATTATACTCCACACATTAAAATTCAACACCTTCGGTCCTGTGTTTGTACTTTTCGATGCTGTACACAATTTTCCAAGCATCTCAGACGATTGAGACCAATTTTCCCCCTCAACAGCCTCTGCTCTGTACACACTATCTGAGAGTAAATCGCCCTCCACACTGTCCGATCACACACTCCAGAGGTTACACACAGAGTGAAGTTCACTCCACACGGTCTCATCACACAGTCATGTGCTCAGGCACAGAGTGAATCTCCCACCGCAATGTCCCATCAGACACTTCCGGGTTCAGACACAGACAGAATTTCCCTCTGCACCGTCCCATCACACACTACAGGTTCCGGCAGAGAATAAATCTCCCTTCACACAACTACCGGGGTCAGATACAGCGTGAATCTCCCTCCAGACTGTCTCATCACACACACCCGGGTCAGACAAAGAGTAAATCTCTCTCCACACCGTCCATCACTCAGACCCGGGTCAGACATGAGTAAATCTCCCTCCACACCGTCCCATCACACAATACAGGGGTTACACACAGCATGAAGTTCACTCAACCCGGTCCAATCACACAGTCCCGGGCACAGACACAGAGTGAATCTCCCACCGCGTTTTCCCATCACACACTTCCAGAGTCAGACACAGAGTGAATCTCCTTCCACACTGTCCAATCACACTCTCACCATGTCGGACACAGAGTGAAGCTCCCTCCACAACGTCCCATCACACACCCCAGGGTCAGACAGAGAGCAAATATTCCCCCAACACAGTCCCATCACACATCAGACACAGAGTGAATCTCCCTCCACACCGTCCCATCACACACTCCCGTGGTCAGACACAGAGTGAATCTCCCTCCGCACTGTCCAATCACACACTCCCGGGGTCAGACACAGAGTGAATCTTCCTCCACACCGTTCCATCACACACTCTCGGGGTCAGACACAGAGTGAATCTCACTCCACAGCGTCCCATCACACACTCCCGGTGTTAGACTGAGATGGACTCTCCCACGTGACAATCCCATCGCACAGTCCCGGGGTCAGAAACAGAGTGAATCTTCTTCCACTCTGTCCCATCACACACTCCCGGTTCAGACAGAGTGCAAATCTCTCCCCAACACCGTCCCATCACATAATCCCGTGGTCAGACACAGAGTGAAGCTCCCTCTACTCTTTCACATCAGACACGTCCGTGGTCAAACGCAGGGTGAATCTCCAACCGCACCGTCCCATTACATCCTCCCGGGGTCAGACACCCTGATCTCTGTTTACAGGCTGTCCAGTGCTTTGTAATGTATATATTTGTCCCGCTCCTGATCTCTGTTTACAGGCTGTCCAGTGTTTTGTAATGTATATATTTGTCCCGCTCCAGATCTCTGCTTACAGGCTGTCCAGTGCTTTGTAATGTATATATTTGTCCCGCTCCGGATCTCCGTTTACAGGTTGTCCAGTGCTTTGTAATGTATATATTTGTCCCGCTCCTGATCTCTGTTTACAGTCTGTCCAGTGCTTTGTAATGCATATATTTGTCCCGCTCCTGATCACTGTTTTCAGGCTGTCCAGTGTTTTGTAATGTATATATTTGTCCCGCTCCTGACCTCTGTTTTCAGGTTGTCCTGTGCTTTGTAATGTATATATTTGTCCCGCTCCTGATCTCTGTTTACAGGTTGTCCAGTGCTTTGTAATGTATATATTTGTCCCGCTCCTGATCTCTGTTTACAGGCTGTCCATTGCTTTGTAATGTATATATTTGTCCCGCTCCTGATCTCTGTTTTCAGTCTGTCCAGTGCTTTGTAATGTATATATTTGTCCCGCTCCTGATCTCTGTTGACAGGTTGTCCACTGCTTTGTACTGTATATATATTGTCCCGCTCCTGATCTCTGTTTACAGGTTGTCCAGTGCTCTGTAATGTATACATTTGTCCCGCTCCGGATCTCTGTTTACAGGCTGTCCAGTGCTTTGTAATGTATATATTTGTCCCGCTCCGGATCTCTGTTTACAGGCTGTCCAGTGCTTTGTAATGTATATCTTTGTCCCGCTCCGGATCTCTGTTTACAAGCTGTCCAGTGCTTTGTAATGTATATATTTGTCCCGATCCTGATCTCTGTTTTCAGTCTATTCAGTCATGTGCAATGTATATATTTGTCCCGCTCCTGATCTCTGGTTACCGGCTGTCCAGTGCTTTGTAATGTATATATTTGTCCCGCTCCTGATCTCTGTTTTCAGGCTGTCCAGTGATGTGCAATGTATATATTTGTCCCGCTCCTGATCTCTGTTTACAGGCTCTCCAGTGTTTTGTAATGTATACATTTGTCCCGCTCCTGATCTCTGTTTACAGGCTGTCCATTGCTTTGTAATGTATATATTTGTCCCGCTCCTGATCTCTGTTTTCAGGCTGTCCAGTGCTTTGTACTGTATATATTTGTCCCGATCCTGATCTCTGTTTACAGGCTGTCCAGTGCTTTGTAATGTATATATTTTTCCCGCTCCTGATCTCTGTTTTCAGGATGTCCAGTGCTTTGTAATGTATATATTTCTCCCGCTCCTGATCTCTGTCCCAGCGCCAATATTATAAGAATCTACGACTCCATCAGACAAACACGGAGCGAGGCTCCCCCCCCCCATACCATTCATTCACATATTCCCAATATCACAGAGTGGAACTCACTCCACGCTATCCCATCAGAAACTCCCAATGTCAGACACAGAGTGAAGCTCCCTCCACACGGTCCCATCACACACTCTCGGACTCAGACACGTGAAGCTTCCTCGACACTGTCCCATCACACTTTTTCTGGTACAGACGCAGAGTGAATTCACTCTTCCCCATCCCTTCACACACTCACGGTTCAGACATTGTTTAGATCCTCTGCAGCTATCCCTCGCCAAATCCGCACAATGGTATTAAACACTACACAAGTCAAAATGAGAACTAGCCCTCTCACTCCCTCCTGCAACCTTCTCCTCTCAGCAATCCCCAGCACTCCACAATCCCGGTTGTCTGGAATTCTGTCCCGGATACTATGAGTGCGCGTAACAGGATGTGGACGGTTCAGTGCGCACGTGCTCCCAGTTCTAATCACCGATTCCAAATCCTGGACTGGTGCCCGACGCTCTGCAACAGGATGATAGGCTCCCCCATCCGGAAACCACAGTCTGTAGCGACGTTATCGAGCAACAGGTTGTGTAAAACTAAAACAACAAGGGGATGGTGAAGGGCTCAGACACATTAGGAGAATGAGAATGGACGTGGCAGTTAGAATACAGTGTTGCGAATTGCATGGTCTTGCAATTTCAAATAAAAACGTAAACTGTCTTCTTGATTGACAGAAAATTTTAAAATAAATCTGCGGTGCAGAGCGATTCGGCAGACCTCTGTAGTTTTCATAAATGTTTCACATGCAGTTTGATGTGCCTCAGGGATCTGTACTGGGTCCAATGTAATTTGTCATATACATTAATGATCTGGATATATAGGGTGGTAAATTCGATTAGAAAGCATGCAGATGATACTAAGATAGGTGGCGTTTTGGATAATGAAGTAGGCTTTCAAAGTCTGCAGAGAGATTTAGGCCAGTTAGTACAGTGGGCAGAATGATGACAGATGGAGTATAATACTGATAAGTGTGATATGTTACATTGTGTTAGGAATAATCAAAATGAGAACTACATGGTAAATGGTAGGGCATTGAAGAATGTAGTAGAACAGAGTAATCTATGAATAATGGTGCATAGTTCCCTGAAGGTGGAATCTCATGTGGATGGGGTGGTGAAGAAAGCTGTTGGTATGCTGCCATTTATAAATCAGAGCATTGTGTATAGGAGTTGCGATGTAATGTTAAAATTGTACAAGGCATTGGTGAAGCTAAAATTGGAGTACTATGTATAGTTATGGTCACCGAATTATAGGAAAGATGTCAGCAAAATAGAGAAAGTGTGCGGACTAGATTTAGTGAAATGTTACCTAGGTTTCAGCACCGAAGTTACAGAGAATGGTTGAACATGTTAGGTCTGTGTTCTTTTTTTTAGCGTAGAAGTTTGAGGGGGAATTGATAGAGGTATTTCCAATTATGAGGGGGATAGAGTTGACGTGGATAGATTGTTTCCATTGACAGGAGGGGAGATTCTAACAAGAGGACATGAGTTGAGAGTTAAGGGGCAACAGTTCAGGGGTATCACGAAGGGCAACTTCTTTACTCAGTGGTAGCTGTATGGAACGAGCTTCCATTTGAAGTGGTAGAGGCAGGTTCGATTTTGTTATTTTTATATGGATAGGTATATGGACAGGGAAGGAATGGAGGGTGATGGGCTGAGTGCAGGTAGGAGGGACTCGGTGAGAGTAAGCGCTCGGTCCGGACTAGAAGGGGCGATGTGGATTGCTTCTGTGCTGTAATTATTATACTGTTAAGTGTTTATATGTTGTCATTCTAAGGCTTCCCAAGTCACAAGTGAGACCTCATTTGGAGTATTGTGAGTAGGATTGGATCCCTTATCTAACTAGGGATGTGCTCAGAGTTCAGGGTTCAGGGTTCAAAGGAGTTTCGCGAGAATGATTCCGGGATTGGAAGCTTATTATATGAGGAGTGTGTGATGGCTCTGGGACCACTGTCATGCTGAAGACGGAGGGTAGAGCCACTCGAAATCTATTAATAATTGAAAGGACACGGGAGAGTGGATGCGGAGAGGATGTTTCCAATGGTAAAAGAGTCCAGGTTAAAAGGCACACACTGAGAAGAATAGACTCCGAAAGTAGAAAGGCGATGTGCGGGAATTCCCTTCGCCAGAACGTGGTGAATCTGCGGGATTCAATGCCGCAGGCAGCCGGGGAGGCCCAGCCATTTGGATGAGTTTCCGGCAGAGGTTGATAGGTTCCTGATTAGACAATGCATGAAGGGAGACGAGGAGCAGACGGGCGATTGGGGCTGAGAGGGAAATGGATCAGGGATGTGGAAACGGCAGAGCAGACTTGACGGCCTAATTCTGCTCCGATGTCGTAGGATTTTAACTGAAATTTGCCAGTTTCCTGGCTGTCAGCTTCTCGGAGGACCTATAGTGGGCCAAGCACCCTCACGCCAACACGAAAAAGGTGCAAACACCATCCACGGGGACAGATTCCCTTCGGATGGATAAAATGGATATGAGGGATGTTGTACATTTGGACAAGGTGCCACCCATGAGGCTGTTTACCAAGCTGAGAGCCGATGTTATTATTGGAAAGCTGCAAACATGGTTAGAGTTTTGGCTGTCTGGTAGGAGGCAGCGAGTTGGAATAAAAAGGATCCTTTTCTGTTTGGCTGCCAGTGACTGGTGACGTTCCGCAGGGTCGGTGTTTTATGCTGTATATAAATTATTTAGATGATGGATAAATAACATTGTTGACAATTATGCAGATGATACAAAGTTTGATGGCGGGGCAGGTAGTGTTCAGGAAAAAAAACAGGATGCAAAGGAACTTAGACATATTCGTAGAATGTTCATTAACAAATGAAATACAATGTTGGAAAATGCATGGCCGTGCACGTTGGTTACAGAAACGAATGTGCGGAATAGTTTCTAAACGGTGAGAAAATGAAGAACAAAGAGATGCAATGGGACATCTTCTTCCACTGCGCAATCGCATCTCCGAACGCACGAGAAATAACTCTACTTTTTTGTGGTATTTCTTAAAATTTGTAATTTACATTAATTTTATATCTTTGCGCCATACTGATGCTGCAAAAAGAGAAATTCCAGGCCGTGTTTGTCTCAGATAATAAATCAAATATCGATACCGTTGCAAAACATCCGATCCGAGTGGACAGGACACTTGGCCCGCTGGTCTTCACTGGTCAGGACTCTGAATACAGGAGTCGGGAGGTCACGTTGCCGTGGTACAGGACGTCGGAGAGGCCGCACAGTTTTGGTCGCTCTGCTCTGGGGAAAATGACATTGAGCCGGAAAGATTTACAGGAATATACGGGACTCGAGGGGCAGAGATGGAGAGAGGAAGTGGTCTTTCTTCCCTGGTGCGTGACTGTAACCTTACAGAGTTGCATAAACTCAAGAGGGGCACAGGCAGAAGGAATGTGCAAAGACATTTACCCAGAGTTGGGGTATGGAGAACCAGACTGGACAGGACTGTGGTGAGAGTGGGTGGAAAGGAGAAAGAGGGATGAATCCGTGAGGCGGTGGTGTTAGAGGAAACGGAAAGGGGAGGGAGAGAGTGCGGTAGAGAGGGAGAATCGAGAGAGATAGAGAAAAGTTTGGATGAGAGAGCGGAGAAACTGCAGGCGGAGAAAGCTCGAGGAAATAGGGTGAGGAGAGGGGGTAGAGAGAGAGAGTTAGAGGGAGTGTGGAAGAGCGGGATGGTGGAGGGATGGCGATAAAGAAGGTCATAGATGGGGAGAGGGGTTTGTCCATGTGTGGTGGGGAGAATGTGGTTGCGAAAAGTGGAGATTAGATCAGCAGGCAGGGTCAGAGAAAGTAGGGAGGATTTTGACAGGATGGGGTCAAAGAGTGGAGGACGGATAAGGAAGTGAAAGACAGGGTAATCATTTGATTCAAGTCGGCTCTCCGAGCAGTTGACAGAGAACCTGGATCTTTTCAGGAATATCTGGGTGGGAACGTGCGGACTTCTCGCAGATGAAATGGTGATTATCACGGAGGCAGTTGCCACGCCATTCATTCGATATACATACATTGCAGGAGGAGCTTCCAGAGGAAATCTTGAACAGCCGACCAATGTCAAAATTCCTATTAATAAATGGTTAAAAATAAGAACTTTGAACAGAGACAAATCAGATCTGGCGCGCAAAGCGAAACCGTCGCCAAACTAGTCCCATTAAACTAGGCAATCGCCACAGTCCTGTGTCGTTCCCAAAATAATTCCAGTGTCCCAATGTCTCCCCACTGCTCTGTGCCAGTCACCAAATTAATCGAACTACACCACCTCCCCCACAGCCTCCGACCCGTCGTCCCGTGGTCCCCACAATCCTGTGGCAGTCCCAATGCGAATCGAACACACAAACTTTCTCCTCTCAGATCTATTTCATTCCCCAACCAAATCCGATTCTCTCATCCTCCCCCCCCCCCCAGACTTCAGCGGTACCGAAATTAGTCACACAGGCACACTCTCTTCATGCAGTCCTGTGTCGGTCCCCAAATCCATCCCACGGTCCTTCCTCTCCCGACAGTTCATGTCCGTCCCCAGGTTAATCCCGTTGCCCCTCACCGAACCTCAGACTTATGTCAGTCCGAAATCTCTACCCACTGACCGGCTCAGTGCCTGCATCCCTGTATCAGTCTTGAAACTAATCGACTTGTCCCACACTCTCCCCTCAGATCAGTGTCAGACCCCAAACTGATCCTGCTGCACTACTCTCTCTCACAGAGCAAGACCTGTCGTCAATCTAATCCGAGTTTGCCTCCTTCTCCACACAGTCCTGCGTCAGTCACCAAAATAATTCCACTGCATCTTCAAATCCCTACACCTCTGTGTCAGTCACCAATATAATTCCAGTGCATTTCCAAATCCACACAGCCCTGCGTCAGTCACAAAATAATTCCACTGCATCTTCAAATCCCTACACCTCTGTGTCAGTCACCATATAATTCCAGTGCATTTCCAAATCCACACAGCCCTGCGTCAGTCACCAAAATAATTCCACTGCATCTTCAAATCCCTACACCTCTGTGTCAGTCACCAATATAATTCCAGTGCATTTCCAAATCCACACAGCCCTGCGTCAGTCAACCAAAACAATTCCACTGCATGTCAAATCCCACAGCCCTGTGTCAGTCACCAAAATAATTCCACTGCATGTCCAGAATCCCCACAGCCCTGTGTCAGTCACCAAAATAATTCCACTGCATGTCCCAAATCCCCACAGCCCTGTGTCAGTCACCAAAATAATTCCACTGCATGTCCAAATCCCCACAGCCCTGTGTCAGTCACCAAATTAATTCCACTGCATGTCCAAATCCACACAGCCTGCGTCAGTCACCAAAATAATTCCAGTGCATTTCCAAATCCCCACAGCCCTGTGTCAGTCACCAAAATAATTCCACTGCATGTCCAAATCTTCACAGCCCTGTGTCAGTCACCAAAATAATTCCACTGCATGTCCAAATCCCACAGCTCTGTGTCAGTCACCAAAATAATTCCACTGCATGTCCAAATCCCCACAGCTCTGTTTCAGTCACCAAAATAAACCCAGAGGCCACTGACAATCGTCAAAATATTTTACTGCCCTGTCCCGCAGCAGACACATACCGCTCCCTAAACATATTCCACTTGTGTCATTCTCTGCTGACAAAATATCCCATCACTCCGCTTACTTCCCACAGACATTTTTCAGTTCGTAAACTAATCCCATTTATTCCCCTCAGGGACAAGTGTCATTCCCCATCTCCCACCCCACAGATCAGTCAATATCTCACCCTGTCGTGCATTGACCAATCCAGTAAACGTTGTTTTTGGGGACAAGAGAGCGGGAAACAAAACTCTGTAAAATTAAATTCCTTTGATTAATGCTGAGAATCGAAAACCATTGACGGAAGTGTGTGATGGGACTGTATGAAAGGAGGTTCTCACTGTGACAGAGCCCGGGAATATGTTTTGGGAAGAGGTGGAGGGAGATTCACTTTGTGTCTCACCCCGGTAGTGTGTGATGGGGTAGTACAGAGGGAGCTTCACTCTGTGTATAACCCCTGGAATCTATGATGAACATGTGTGGAGGGAGCTTCACTGTGTGTCTGGCCCGGGAATATTTCATTGGACCGTGTAGATGGTGCGTCACTTTGCCGCCCCCAGGCAGTGCGTGATGGGACGATGTGGAGAGATATTCACTCTGTCTTCCACCTAGAGTGTGCGACGAGATGGTGGGGAGAGAGCTTCACTCTGTGTCTGACACCCGGGATTGTGAGACAGAAGTGTATTGCGAGTTTTCATTCTGTGCCTGACCCCGCAGGTGTGTGATGATTCCTGTGTTAATGTGGGATCTTCCCCTGCTGTGACACATACCGCTTCATCCCTTGAATTGATTTCCAGCAGCCTTGAATCACGGTTTGAACATTCTTGAATCGCTCGGCGGAAAGGTGCTACAAACGTGGATACGAAATAACACCGGTCTTTATTATCGACCCAGTTCTCCGAACACGTTTGCTCTGGAAATCGGGAACAAGGAACAATGAGACTCCCTTCACTCCCTCCCTCCCTCCCTTCAGAGTGAATCTCCATTCTCACTCTCCCATCACACACACCCGGTGTGTCACACAGAGTGAATTTCACTCTATGCGTTCTGATCACGTCCAGCTGAGATCAAGAACAGAGTGAATCTCCCCCCACACCGTCGAATCGCACATTACCTAGGATCAGACACAGTGAACTTCCCGCAAACCATCCATCACACACTCCCGGAGTCAAGACACAGAGTGAATCACGTACCACACTGTCCAATCGCAAACGCCCTGGGAGAGATACAGAATGATGTTCCGTCCACAACGTCCCATCACAGATTCACAGGATCGGGCACAGTGTGAAGATCCTTCCACATCATCCATCGTAGACACTCCCTTCAGGCAGAGATTGAGGCAACCTTTCCCCCCTCCCCTGATACACTCACGCAGTCAGTCACAGACTGATGCTGTCTCCAATCCATCCCATCACACACTCAGTGTTTCACAAACAGAGCGATGCTCCCTCCACACCGTCCTATCGCACACTCGTTGTGCCAGAAACAGAGCGATGCTCCCCGCACACCGTCCCATAGCAGACCCCTCGATCAAACACGGAGTGAAGCTCATTTCACTGCGCCTCGTCACACAGCCTCTGGTTCGGGCACAGAGTGGAGTTCCCCCACACCGTCCCATCACACACTCTCAAGCTCAGACACGCAATGAAACTACCTTAGCACCGTCCCATCACAGGCAGACGGAGTCAGTTATAGGGTGAAAGTCCCTGCAGGCCGTTAAATCACGAACATCCTAATTGGGCACACAGATTCGGGTTCCATCTACAAGGTCCCGTCACACATTCTCGAGGACAGTCGAAGAAAAAAGTTCTTGTCCCACGGTCCCATCATGCTCTCCCAGTGTCAGACACAGAGTGTTGCTCCTTCCACACTGTCCCATCACACACGACCGGGGTCAGTCTCAGCCTGAACCTTTCACTCCAGCACACTATCATACACTCTTTGGGTCCAACATGGAGTGAAGCTCCCTGCGCACTCTCCCATCATACAACCCTGCGGACAAACACACAGCAAAACTCCCTCCACACTACCCCATTACACCTGCCCATGATCAGAGAGGAAATTGTGTACAGTTCTGGTCAACGAATTAGAGGGTAGATGTCAACAAAATAAAGACAGTACAAATTATTTACTAGAATGTTTGCTGGGTTTCAGCACCAAAGTTACAGAGAAAGTTTGAACAATTTAGATCTTTATTCCCTGGAGCGTAGAAGGTTGAGGGGGGACTTGGCAAAAGAATTTTAAATTATGAGGAGGATAGATAGAGTTGACGTGGATACGCTTTTTCCATTGAGAGTAGGGGGGATTCAAACAAGAGTAGATGAGTTGGGAGTTCAGGGGAAAAGCACTCATGATGCCCCGCCCCCAAAAAACGCACTCATTCAGCCCCTCTTCCCACAATAGCTTCCCATCAGAGGCACACTTTGTCAAACAGAGTCCTATCATACAGACACGGGGTGAGACACAAATTTAAGATCCTTGCACACCGTCTGATCACACACTCACATGGTCAGTCGCAGGTTGAATCTCCCTCTCTACAGACCCATCACAGACCCCCGGGGTCAGACGTAAACTGAAGCTCACTGCCTTTCGTGTACTCCTGGAGTCAGAGATGGAGTTGAGCTCCTGTCTGCGTTGTCCCATCACACACTCCTGGAGTCACGCACAGAGTTTACCTCATTCTACAACGTCCCGTTACGCAATGACTGCATCAGACACAGAGTGAATCTTTCTCTTTCCATGGCCTCGTCACTCATTCCAGCGGTTAGACCTCGAGTGAAGTTTCCTGCACACCGTCCAGTCACACTCTTACGGGGTCCGATTCTGGGTATTTCTCATTCCACACCTTCTCATCAAACACTCCTGGGGTCCAACAGAGTGCAGCTCCCTCTACACCGCCCCTCACACACTCCCTAGGTCAGAGAACATAATTTTGATCTCTCCGCAAAGTCTAATCACACACGGCCTTCGTCAGACACAGAGTGAATCTCTTCTCCACGGCCCCATCACACAATTCCAATTGTTAGACACAGAAAGAAACTCCTTCAGCGAACATTACAAATTTCAGAGGGAGAGTGATTCCCCCTGTACATCTTCTCAACGCACCACACAGCAAAGTATCAGACACAGAAGTAAACTTCATCTCACACTCCATCCCACACCCACCGGGTCAAACACAGAGTCAATCTCCCTCCATACCATCTTTTTATACATTCTTAATGTCACGCACAGAGTGACGATTCCTCTCTCCATGTCTGTCCTGTGATGAGGAGAGGGTGAAACAGGGGGATGATGCCTCCACCTCTTCTGCTGGTCAACAATCCACAGATTTGAGCCTTGGTTTCGTTGACAGATCTGTACTTCGTTTTCCATCTCAGCGAACTGGTGACGGAGATCGTTGTGCATTCGTTTAAGATCAGACAGATTAGAGTTGAGCGCAGAAAAGCTTGGATTGAAGGGTTGAGTTTAACTTATGGTGGTTTCTGTCGGAGGTGATCTTTTGACTGACGAATCTGTGATACTGAGAGAGATAGTGAAGGATGTTAGAGTTTACAGTTACACGTGAGTCAGCGTCACACTATCAAACGGATCACAGAGCGTGTTGTGTCAGTGTCACGATGCGCTGGTGGCACAGTGAGAGGCAACGGCGCCACCTTGTGGGTGGGTGTCTTTGTCACGCTGTGGGGTTTATTAAAGTCCCGGTGAACGGTTTGTTGTTGTTCCCTTGGCGTTCTGCGTCAGTATCGTGCGGGGCAGGGTCCGAGTTGCTGTGAGGGATATATCGGTGTCACGTTGTTAGGTTTGGCTGTGGCCAGGGGACAGGTGTACAGGGGTACATTGAAGTTTATCGCGATGCCAAGGGGACGAAAATGTCTCAATGAAGGGCCTTCTGGTGTCAGGGGTGTTTGGCGTATCTGTGTTATGCTGTGGGGTGTGCTGATCTCACCGAGAGGGGTATGTTTGTATCACGATGAGCGACGTGTCATGGCTAC